>NW_022436946.1:13522197-13661709 GCF_009761245.1 Sapajus apella | reverse complement strand
GGGACAACACACCCACACATTCCAAAAAAAAAAAAAAAAAAAAAAAAAAAAAACAGTAGAGACAAATAGTAGTGTTTTGGCAATAAACTTAAAGGCCTGTAACCCAAATGTCTTTTTTTTTTTTTTTTTTTTTTGAGACAGTCTCGTGTCATCCAGGCTAGAGTGTAATGGCATGATCATGGTTCACTGCAGCCTCGACCTCCTGGGTTCAAGTGAATCCTCCCACCTCAGTCTCCTGAGTAGTTGAGACCACAGGTGTGCACCGCCACAACCAGCTAATTTTTGTATGTTCTGTAGAGATGGGGTTTTGCCATGTTGCCCAGGCTGCCAAATGTCTCTTGAACTTTACAGAATTTGTACATTTAAAGAAAAAAAACTGTGTAGAAGCCCCTTAGGAGCCTGCATAAACCAGGCAGTGTGGACAGTGAACAAGACTAGGGGATGGTTTTTAAAAATTGGTTAAATGGACCCCTTCAATAGCCCACTATGATAAATATTTTTCAGATCTCCTAATCATTTATGAAGTTCTACATATTTTTTATATAGGCAAATATGGCTCCTGGTCCTAAAATGTTTAATTTGGAAACAAGAAAATGGAAGTGGACATGTAGATCCTCTCAGGCAATTTATTAAGAGCCATCCACAGGAAGTGTTTGCTGTCATTTGTTTGGTGAAATTAAATGGTGACCATAGCAAAATGGCATTTTAAAGAAAGAACTTGGGGCAAAAGTCAAGATGAAGTTAAAAGAAAGACCTTTGTCACTTAAAAGAAAGACCCTTATCACTTTAATAGTCCTTAAATAGTAAGAGGTTTACTCTCTCATGAAAAATTTTTTTTTTTTTTCTGTCGACAGGCTGGAGTGCAGTGGTGCGATCTCAGCTCACTGCAATCTCCGCCTCCCAGGTTCAAGTGATTCTCCTGCCTCAGCCTCCCAAGTAGCTGGTACTACAGGCACATGCCACCATGCCCAGCTAATTGTTGTATTTTTTAGTAGAGATGGGGTTTCACCGTGTTGGCCAGGGTGGTCTTGATGTCTTGACCTCGTGGTTTACCTGCCTCAGCCTCCCAAAGTGCTAGGATTACAGGCGTGAGCCACTGCGCCTGGCTTTTTTCTTTTAAACAGGATCTTGCTCTGCCACCCAGGCTGGAATGCTGTGGTGCGATTATGGCTCATTGCAGACTCAGTCTCCCCAGCTCAAGCTATCCTCTTGCCTCAGCTCCCAAGTAGCTGGGACTACAGATGTGCACAACCACACTTGGCTAATTTTTTTTTTTTTTTTTAATGAGACAGAGTTTCTTTGCTCTTGCTGCCCAGGCTGAAGTGCAACGGTGTGATCTCAGCTCACTGCAATCTCTGCCTCCCAGGTTTAAGTGATTCTCCTGCTTCAGTCTCCAAAGTAGGTGAGATTACAGGCATGTGCCCACAGGCCCGGCTAATTTTGTATTTTTAGTAGAGACAAGGTTTCACCACGTTGGTCAGGCTGGTCTCGAACTCTTGACCTCAGATGATTCACCAGCCTCAGCTTCCCAAAGTGCTAGGATTATAGGCATGAGCCACCATGTCTGGTCTCGGCTATTTTTTTTTTTTTAATTTTATATTCAGCAGCATCATTTAAGCATTTTGCTAGGAACAATAGAAAAAAGAAAAAAAATATTTGTAGAGATTGGTGGGGGGAGTGTCTCACTATGTTGCTAAGCCTGGTCTTAAACTCCTGACCTCAAGTAATCCTCTTGCCTCAGCCTCCCACAATGCTGGGATTATAGGCATAAGCTGCCATACCCAGCTTCATAAAAACTTTTATTTAATTATAAAAGTTGAAAATCAACTTTGTAAAAGCCATATGAGCACACTATGGAAAGCCCGTAAAACAGGCAGTTTAATTACTTTCAAAATTCCACTGAGAAATTCTGTTAGACAATATTTCAACATTACGTATGTGACATGTCTAGCTTACTTTCAAGTACATGTTAAATTTCATACAAAATTTTGA
This sequence comes from Sapajus apella, assembly GCF_009761245.1. Lineage (NCBI taxonomy): Eukaryota > Metazoa > Chordata > Mammalia > Primates > Cebidae > Sapajus > Sapajus apella. The sequence goes on along the minus strand of NW_022436946.1, from coordinate 13,659,717 downwards.
AAAGAAGGCTTTAATAACATATGGGACACATGCCACCCCTGGGCATCCTACACCAATCCTGACAGCCCCAAGTTATAGTAATAACTGGTACTCCTGCAGTAATGAGGCAATACCCAATTATGCAACATAATGCTTCCCTGTGAACATTATATTTGAATGTATATTCTGAAAATAGTGCAAGAAGTGCTAGTTTTTCCCTGATTTCTATGCTATCATTTCATATGAAAATTATACTCTTCACACATAACAAACTGCATCTTGTTTGGTAAGTTCACATGTAAAAAACCAAACTTTTATACATTTAAACGCTGTTAATAGGGCCAACGCTCAGGAGGACTGCAATAGTTCCTGGTTTTCTGTCACCATGAGTGCTGAAATAATTACTACCTATCTGGAAATAGATTTGAGAAAGTAAAGAAATGTAAAGTTCAAGATATGTAGTGGTTGTGATATACTAGATGATTTTGGTTTGTTTGGAGACCTGGCATTAGAAAATATTGAAATTGTAGAGTGAAAAAGTTATTCAGTGTAGGTTGTTTCCATCCTTCTGTTCCTTTTAATATGAAAGTCTCTTGGGTGCTGGAATGTCATTAACACCTGTGGCAGATTAAAGATGGCTGTGCATGGGGCTGGGGAGGAGGAGAGACTTGTCTGTTTTGTTCCCTGCTGCATTCTCAATGCCTAGGGTTGTACTTGGCAGAAAAGGATATTCAGTAAGTATTTGTTGAAAGAATGAACGAGCAAACAACGAACAATTTTAGCTAACTCTCAGAATCTTTAAACTTTTATTAAGATGCACCAATGGGAAAAACTAAGAATGACCTTGTACCTGATAACAGAGTAAAATATTTAAATGCTAGCAATTTAAATATAACTAAAAACTGATAAAAATTTATCTTTAAAGATGGGTTTCCAAAAAAGTACAATTAAATAATTCCAGTAGTGAATTTTCTATAATTCATTGCCTCCCTTCTTGTTTCCACCCCTACATTATTTTTCCCTGAAACAAATTAAGGTACAGAAAATACTTTAAAATTATGTATAGGTCAGCCATGTGCAGTGGCTCACACCTGGAATCCCAGCACTTTGGCAGGTCAAGTTTTGAGACCAGCCTGGGCAACACGGAGAAACCCTGTCTCTACTAAAAATACAAAAATTAGCCAAGCACGATGGTGCAGGCCTATATTCCAAGCTACTTGGGAGGCTGAGGCAGGAGAATTGCTTGAACCTGGGAGGTAGGGGTTGTAGTGAGCTGAGATCACACCACTGCACTCCAGCATGGTCGACAGCAAGACTGTGTTTCAAGAAAAAAAAATTATGTATAGGTCAAGCACAGAGGCTCACACCTATAATCCCAACATTTTGGGAGGCCAAGGCAGGAGGATTGCTTGAGTCCAGGAGTTTGAGACCAGCCCAGGCTCATTTGGAAAAGGGAGACCTCATCTCCACCAAAAATTTAAAAAATTAGCCAGGAGTGATGGTACATACTTATGGTACCAGCTACTCAGAAGGCTGCGGTAAGAGGATTACTTGAGCCTAGGAGATCCAGGCTTCAGTGAGCCATGATCGCACCACTGCACTCCGGCCTGGGCGACAGAGTGAGGTCCTGTCTTGAAATATACATAATAATGTATATTCCATATTGTTTTCCAATGGATCTAACATGGTTAGAATAAAATTAAGTTACTGATTCTCACAAGGAAAAAGGGTTTAAGAGGAATAGAGTTTAGGTTTGAGTAAGATCACAGTTGCACTCCAATTCAACCTCCTACCTACAATGTTTCAAATGTGGGGTGACATTTAACCTAAGGCATTGTTAAGGGTGAAAGGGAGTGCCATTAAAATTCTGTGTCTATTCATGTGACAACATGCATAAACCTGGATTACCTTGCACACATCTGAGAGTATGGTCACGCTAACTAAAGAGCTCTCAAAGTTGACAAGGCTTTTTCAAGAACTCACTAGGCCATGACTTACGTGTAACAACTAGTATTTCTACAGTAAGTACTTCTGTATTTCTGTTAGCAATTTGTATTTTATGAAGCACTTTCACATTTTATCACTTTATCCTTCCTAAAGATCCTATGAGTTAGCCAAGCATTTAGATACGACTAATGAAGACAGCACAGATATGTGTCAGAGTGAGGGCATAACATCAGATCTCTAACTCAGTCCTGTGCCCATCCACACACCACGGCAGCTACAGTCACTTGAACTGCACAATGTAGCATCAGAGAAGGGCTGCATGAGCCTAAGTCACGCACTCCTCTATGAGGGCAATTTACTTATGAACAGTAAGGCAGAATAAAGTTTCAGCGGCTCTTTTAAAGACTTGTGTTGGGGGACAGAAAAAAGAGAGGAATTCAGGGGGATCTTTATTAAATTTGGATATCTGCTTTCCTTAGGTCCATGAAAACATGCAGTTTTCTAAGGAAGTCAAACTACTAATCATTTGGAGTTTGGAAGAACCATCTCCTACTTCTTCAGACTGTACAAACTGTCTGTTTTGGTCTGGGTGCAAGTATTCACATTTGAGAGCAATAGCCCTTCCAACATAACACGGAACATAATGTGCTCGTAGTTCTAAAACACCACAAGGGACTTCTGAAATTCGCTTTTTGTTTTTGTTTTTTTGAGATGGAGTTCCACTTTGCTGCCTATGCTGAAGTGCTGTGGTGGATCTCAGCTCACTGTCACCTCTGCCCCCTGGTTTCAAGTGATTTGCCTGCCTCAGCCGCCCGAGTAGCTGGGGTTATAGGCATGCTACCATGTCCAGCTAATTTTTGTATTTTTAGTAGAGACGGGGTTTCACCATGTTGGCCAGGCTGGTTTCAAACTCCTGGCTTCCGGTGATCCACCTGCCTTGGCCTCCCAAAGTGCTGGGATTACAGGTGTGAGTTACCAGCGCTTGGCCAGCCATAATGTGTTTTAAATATAAAAGTCACAACTTGAATGTGAATACATGTGTTCTAAATCAAAGAAATGTTCTAGAGTCTTCTAATGAGTTTAAATGCTAAAAGGTAAAAGGGGAAAGGAAATTTAGCATCAAGAGCATTTATATAGGTTGGCTTATCTGTATATATAAGAAAACAGATAGAGGGATGCTCAAAAAGACAAAATCAGAAGTGAAATGTCTCCCTATTTAACTTGATTTATGCAATGTAAATGAAATGACTGTATATAAGGAGATGGCCGGTTAGGGTGGAAGAGATTTTTCTGGCTTCTGATCTCTATACACTGTGCAATCTCTCATCACACTGGTAGTTCGGTGTTAGAACGACCTATTAATATATTGGTTTGTCCATCATACTGTCAACTGGAGGGTAGAGATTATGTTTTTTAATAATATATTCCTCTTTGGGAGGCCGAGGTGGGCGAATCACCAAAGGTTGGGAGTTCGAGAACAGCCTGACCAACATGGAGAAATCCCGTCTCTATTAAAAATACAAAATTAGCCAGGCGTGGTGGTGCATGCCTGTAATCCCAGCTACTCAGGAGGCTGAGGCAGGAGAATCGCTTGAACCTGGGAGCCGAGATGGTGCTATTGCACTTCAGCCTGGGCAACAAGAGTGAAACTCTGTCTCAAAATAAAGAAATAAATAATATATTCCTAGTACCTTCATGATGCTAAGACTAAATGAATAAATGAATTATCGGGGTATAAAAGTATAAACTGCACAGTAAAAACAATGGTAGAAATTAGAAGCAGTGGTGGATGGGGAGAACCAGAGAAATATAGCACCAACAATTAAGCTATGTTAAATTCTCATTGTATAACAAATGTGGCTTTTTTAAAAAAAAACAACAACATGTTTATTCATCTTTTTAATCCTCATGGCTCAGCACAGTGCCTGACACACAATAGGCACTCAACAATTATTTGATTTCCAAAGCATGACCATTCATGCATCCATAGTCCTCTTTTTATAGTATGAAGAAGGCTGATATCCAGGCCCCCATGTGTATTTTAAGGAATAGATAATTCCCAATAAGCTCTTCTTTTTCAAGGTGAGAAACAGTTCTCATGTTCAATTTCAAAATCAAGATGACATTCAGATGAATGTATCACGTGTCATTAACAGACAAATACCAAACCATGTCTGCCTGCTTACCACTGCCGTTTCCATTTCCTTTATTTTCTCTGTCCATATGAAAGCAAGGTTTTATTACAGTTTTCACCATCTGTAAGAGCCCTGGACAATTTTTGATCCTGTAAGGGCTTTTTACTTCAGTTTTTGTCACATATTATAGCTGTGTGTTGAGACTGAAGATTATCCACTATCTTCTCTTCTATCTCTATGTATTTTTCTGTTTCTTCCCCTGATAGCAATAACTTGGTTTCGGAGTCTTTGGTTATAATAACCACAAAGGACTGTCATGACTGAAGGATATTAGCCACCACCGCTTGATGCTGATACACTTCCAAAGCCTTCTGAGCTCGAGTAATTACAATGGAGGGGTCAGTCTCCAACTTAAAGGAAATTATAAATGCTTTGGGAGCACAATCTTTAACCAAAGGAGAAGCATTTTTGACACCATCTTCATCATTATCTGAAATGGGCCCCCTGATGACTGGATCGTGTATTCAGGAGTTTCAGAGACAGGAACATAGAAATCTGACATGGCCGCAGCCAGGTAAAACATCGAAGAACGGCCAGCCACACTTCCAGTGGGACCTTGGTGCTGCCTGACGTGACCAACACCAACTGCTGGCCCTGTGCGCCCAGCCCAGCTGCGAAGTGTGCCATAACCTCAGCCCAGCACACAGCACTGGGTGGCCAGGGGAACTCAGTTACCAGGTCCATTTCCACCATCGGCCGAACAAATGTGATTTTCATGTTAAAGAACTTCTACCTCCATGGAGACACACTTGAATATAAAAGTCAAGGTCCACTAGAATAAGCTACATGGGGACAGGGTCCATGTTGTTTGCTCATACAGTATGTCTCTCATGCTTCCAGGCATAAAAGAACTCAGTAAACATTAGATGGTAACTGGAAGGTAGGTGGCTAGACAGATGGATACATTACTCAATGACAAGGCAAGCTGACTAAGGAAATCTCTGCTTGCTAATTAAAACTCCTCTGACACTGCTCATCATTTTCCGCTAATGGCAGCTTAAGCAATATTTTCAACAATACTTGTTATTGTCTTTCCTCTAAGTGACAAGCCACATTTATCTGTTGTGTTCAAGACCTTTTCCACATGAAAAAAAAAATCGCAAAACTAAACACAGTACAATGTTTTCTATATGGTCAGACTTAGTTATTTCCATCTTTATTCTCACTGATTTACTGTGCTTAAGTCTGGAAGCAGCATGAAGTAGGTTTCCAAGAACCTCGTGGGGTATTTGGCTTGCTTTCTTTTCCTTTGATTGTCTCTTATTATCATACTGTACATTCATTCCTCCCACAGGCCACGCAATGGTTACTGGATATCTGGAAGCAACTGCATTGTCAGTTCAATTGTTTGTATTATATTTACAGACTTTGCTTCTTTGTATCACTGAATGAAAGGGACTCTGAATCAGGGGCTATTAAATGAAATTACTGTATAGGCATATAATCATTGCAAGGAATGGTAAACAAAACCATAATTCTATACAAGCTTTGCTCTGTGTAAAGATTCCTTGAAATAGTTTTTGAAAAAGTCACAAAAGAGATATGCAATAATCCCTGTTAGACATACAGGTATAAAAATTGTGTCCTATCATTTGAAACAGAATAGTAAAATTATTACCACTTTAAACTGCTTGACATTAAATGAGGGCATCCACACACACCATGTCATTCATTGTCAAAATGACTCTGTGAGGTAAGCAGGCCATGTGTTTGAATCTACATTTTAAAGAGAGAAAACCAAGGCTTGGCTTTGAGAGGTTCTCAGACTTAATATCATACAAGCCAGCAGGAGTGTGTGTTTGATGACAGAACTGAAACCAAGCTCTCCTAAATTCTAGTTTTGTGGAAACTGAATTTAAACAAATTAAACCTTAATAACTGTCAGCATGCCTTGGGCATAAAAGTAATTGTCAGCATGCCTTGGGCGTAAAAGATAACCATTATTTTCCCACAGTAAATGCAAATACATCATACCTGGTTTATTTCCTGAGTGGTTGTTATTTTGTCCTGAAATTGCAGAGGCAGGGCGGTTGGAAGCATTTTTCTTATCTTGTACTTTATAGCTGTCGGGCGCTACAGAAATGAGACAAAAGAGAAAAGACACATTTAGTTTCTTAAAATTTCTTCAGAAACATTTACCTATTCAACATTTATTGTTAACCTTTGTATCAGGTACTCAGGCTAGATTCAGGACACGAAAAGACGAAGTAGTTACAACCCGTGCCCTCAAGGATTAGGAAGGACACATAAAAAAGAAATCAACAACTCGGCTTGAGTGACCAATGTTATAGAAGTGGCACGTTCAAAGGGCCATGAAGGGCCTTTCCTGTGGCTGTCCCAGTTTACACATAAAGCAACCACGTGGAAGCATGACTGGAGCCTAGAGTCTTTGATCTGAGTTCTTCCAAAGCACCATTGGCTTAGAATACATTTCAAATGTATTAATTTCTTTCTTGCTTTGGTATATTCAATATTGTTTAATCTTTCTTTGGGGTTACTAAGTCTCTTCAGTAGCCCCAGGTCCTGACAACAAACATCAACCCTAACTAAATATTATGTAACAGCAGACCATGGGGATTAAAAAGACTTCAATATATGTTTAGTACAAGCCACTTTTCTGAATAAGCCCTGATAAATGCTTTTGGGGGTGGGGTGCTGGAGGGAGGCTGTAGTTTGCTTTATTATGCTGAAATTCAACTTAAAAAACATTCAATTAAACAGGAGTTCTGGTTACTTGCACTCCAATTTATCTACATCTAACTTTTACTGGATCCATTCTAGGTGAACATTAGAGGCCTATCTGCCCACTTTATCTGTCTGGATGTTGGGAATTCATTTCCATCCCAGAAGACCTTCTGAGTCATATTCACCATGAGACAAAAGTAAAATCCATCTTAATATTTTTCTATGCTCATGTAAAATTGAAAGGTTAATTTTATATTATTTTATTTTCCAATAAGCCTTTTGCATTAGTAACAATAGGTTAAATTTAGTAAAATAAAAATAATTTTTAAAAATTCTCAGGCTGTTTAAGATTATATATTGCTAATTCCTAACTGTTAGGCTGGATGTATTTCTAAAGTTTTCAGGCCATCTCTCTGCCTTCCTATCAGTCTTTCTCTTCTGCTACTGTTTAAGGGTCTATATTTCTTCAAAAACTTCTTTGGTGAACATTGTAACAGCAAAAGACACAGACAGACCTGGGTTCAAATTTGAGACTTGGCACATAACCAGCTGAAAGGCCAGAAAGTTATTTGGCTTCTCTAAGTAGGTCACATGGGGTAATACTGCGTAACTCACAGAGTTGTTGGAAGGATTAACTGAGAAGATATGTGTTAAAAATCTACCATAAGCCTTGGCACACAGGAGGTGTTTATCAAGTATTCAAGGCCCTTTCTCCCAGTTTCTGTGCTCTTCCGTGGAGCCCTGGGCATCCCATACTCACAGCACCCACTCAGGTTACTGTGTTTTAGAGTCAGTAAACCTGGCTCTGCCATTTACTAGCTGAATCCTCAGCATGTCACTTAACCTCTCTGAGTCTTAATTTCCCCATCTGTAAAGAAAACATCAACTTTCACAGCTGTAAAAATTAAATGAGATAATGTACAGAAAGGTAGTTCACTGCCTGGCCCACAGCAAGGCATGATAAGTAGTCGAAAGTATTTTTAGCTCTCTTCAGGAAACTAGGCTTCTAATTCCTCAGGGATATGTGAGAAAGCAAACCTGTTAACTTGGTAACAGGGGCTCTGGGGGCAAGTGATTCATGTGACAGGAAGGTCTGGGTCAGCCGCTGGTTCCAGAGGTTTTCAGCTCAGCCACAACCATACCTCCTGGGGGCTCTCAGGTAGGGTGAACTTATTGGTATAATTGTTAGGGTATGGCCTGGCTTGGGAAGAGGTAATTAGTCTTTCTGATTCAAGGTTTAGGGAGATGACAGTTTTCTAAGATTTGATGCCTTTCATTTTATTAAGTAAATGTGAGCCTTAAAAAAATAAATAACAATGAGAAGATAAAATAGAGGTTTGTTTTTTTTTTTTTTTTTAACAAAGTACAGGGAATTTCACTGTTTAAGAACACAATGACAGCAGGAATTTATTAATTCTGATTTCCAAAATTTAAAAACCTGAAAATCCTCATTAACTGGCAGATAGGATTGCATATACCCTTATAAAAGTTCTCATGGAAAAAAAATTAAAATGACTCAGATGACTTTCCAGTATTATTTATTTGAATCTCTCATCTTTCATTAAAAGAAAAAAAAGAAAGAAAGAAAATTAAGCCATATACTATGATGCTCAGTAAGTCTTTGCTAGCCTTATGAAATCTTCACTGATGGTCCTGCTAGCTTGAAAGCGTATTCCATTAGTGTCACATGTGAGTGTTGAAGTAAAAACAAGAGGAAGGATACAGACAAGCGCCCTTGTGGCCTGGGACTCTCTTTCCAACATACTCTGAAACAAAATATAGAAGCATCAGACATTTGGAGCCTTCAGAGAGTGAAAATTCTGTAGCTCTAGTAAGTGCTCCAAACGTGCCTGTACAATTCACATCCTCTGCCACTCACTGATTCCTTGCAACATCTCCCCACAAAGGCCTTGGCATTCCCACTGCTTTGTTTCTACTTTTGGCTGTGTGGTCCAATACAGAGTCTTCTCTCAACTTCTCAAAACAACTGGTCCAATAAATGACCTGTCAATTCAGTCAAAACACTTGCTCTGAGACACTTAGGACTACAAGCTTTGCACCAGCCTGAGTTTAAATCTCATTGAATAATACGTGGACTTGACATCCACAAGGATAAAATAAAATCTGGAATGTGGGCTGGGAAACAGCAAAAGCCTAAACTCAATTCCCAGCTCTGCATAGTCCCTTATCCATGGGGAACTACTAGGTTCTCAAGATCCCCAGTGGATGCCTGAATTTATGGGTAGTACCAAATCCTATCTAGGCTATTTTTTTTTGGGTAACTGAGACAGCTCCTATGTGACTGACAGGTGGGCAGTGACTACAGTGTGGATCCACTGGACAAAGGGATGATTCACATCTCATTTCAGGCTCGACAGAGCGGGAGGGCATGGGATTTCATCACACTACTCAGAACAGCATAAAATTTATGAATTGTTTATTTCTGGAATGTTCCATGTAATATTTTTGGACCACAACTGACTGTAACTGAAACCTCAAAAAGTGAAATCATGGACAAGGAGGAACTACTGCGTACATGCTTCTCTGCTACAGTCTTCAATTGGACTTTGTGGGCATACAGCCCCTTTGTGGACATAATATACTGTGAGGACACAGCTTTGGGGGAGTGGCCTAGAACACAGAACCGGAGGTTGAACCACATGAAACAGTCTTTTATGTAGTAAAAAATGGTTAAAAATGAACAATTTTGTATGTTTCAATCTAATAGTTTAAGTAAATCTGTACAGAAAAGAGTTATCATATCAGGCCTGACACTGCTGTCCTTTATTTTGTATATATTTATTCCTCAAATTTATTTATTCAAATATACCTGCTAGGAGTATTGTAACATTCGAATCATACATATGATGTGTTTTATCCAATGTGGTTTATAAAATTAGCATTACAACAAGAAAGAAACAAAGCAACAGCATTGCTCCTAATGACTTTTCTGATTATTCCACATAATAGAGAATTTCTCTTCAGTTTAAATTCCTCATAATTATAAGTGAAGTTGGGTAGTAATGATCAAAGCTCACGAGAGTTAGCATCAGACCTAGATTTCATTTCCCACACTACCTCAGTTTTCTTCCTACTTCCATTTATTCACACAGTACCCTACTCCATGGGACACTTTGAGCTCGATGCTGGAAGTAATATTATTAGGTGTATAATGTATCTCCTTCTACCACTTCTTTTTCCTTTTCTTGTCCTACGTTTCTAGGTTACACTGTATTCTGGAGGTTCTGATTCTTCCAATAACATCTCCTTTCTTCAAAAAGTCGTCTCCCATTATGTCCTGAAATACTACCTGTACGTCAGTCACCGTCAAGGATGCATTTATAAATATGCACTCTCAATAAAGTGTCCATCTTCAGCATCTAGGCAATATTTCTGCTATCACTTGAACACCCTCACACAAAAAAGCCAATCCCCTAATGTCAGTCTCTTTGTCACCATCAACAGAACCACCATATTCCTAAGCTCAGAAATGTTAAGAATTTTTTTTTTTTAACAAACAATTACAAATATCTCCATTGGCCAGACACTGTGCTATGCAGTGAGAATACAAAGGTCATATGACATAGCATCTGCTTTCAAGATGCTTATCATTCTTTGGAGGAGACAGTGTGCACATACATGAAATTGCAGCAATAGACCGATTCAATTTTCTAAAAAACCCATAAACCACAGAGGTTTAATAACCAAATAAATAATATACATAATGTTACAGGAATTTGGTGGTGGGAGAAGGAGCCACAAGGAACAGGAGTCCCTGGGCAAAGAGATTGCAGACCAGAAAGCACCTGGATAAGTGAAGAGTAACGTGGAGAAGTTCCCTTACTGGGGTGGAGCATAAGCAAAACTACCAAGGCAAAGAAACAGGAGAGACAATTGGGACTGTCTGGTTAGAACAGCAGGTTTAGGAAGAGAGGCAGCTGAAAATATGAGAAGAGAAACAGGCCAAGGTCAATGCCTCTTTGAATTCCGAGAGTGTGGACTTTTTCATGAAGGCAATGGAAAGTCACTGAAGTATATCACACGGAACTTCCAGCTGTGAACTACTTTACCTTCAATGGATTCTGTATAAATGAAAAGTGAAATCTAACAAGCCTGCTGGAAATGAATTTAAAAAGGATTTCATCTTAAAGAAAACAATAAAAGGAAATCAGATTAAAAACAGACATCCTAAGAACTCTGCCTTCTATATAATTTAGTAACTAGTCAGATTCTTCCACTTACCCGTATCATGTACTAAGAGATAACTATTTGACCATTAAGTGGTAAAAAGTGACATGAACGAATATGGTGAAACTTATGTCTGTTGCTGAAGAAACAAGAAGTAGGGGAAGAGTAGAGTCGGTGTGGTCACCCTACAAGAAGCCAAGGGCAGGTCGCATAGCACCACACAGGGACCCTCCACTGGAAATGGTATTCCAGCCACAAATTCCTGGGAGGATTGGGAAACAGGTAGGGCATATTTCTGAAGGCCATTTTGCAGGGAGGTGAAGAAGATAAAATATGGGAAACTGATTGGTGTTACTAATCTTTTGTAGACCATCACTTAATGGGGAAGCAGCTGCTTCACGGAGCAAGCCTGTGGGTATTGTGTTATCGCAATTTAAGTAACTGTAAATGTCAAAAATAGTGCAGTCTCATTTGCTCTTCTATATACACCAGAATAAACCCATTTCATGGTATGGTGCAACAGCTAGCCAAATTTAATCTGACATTTTGAAACAGAAATAACAACAAGAACCATTTATTCACTCTATTGCTCAATTCTTGTCTCCAAAACATATGCAACTAAGTAGAACCATATGATAATGATATATATCATTATAGTTATACACAGCATCCTCCCTACTCTGCTGACAGAAACAATTCAATTATGATCTATTTTTTCTTTGCATTTCACACAACTATACAGAACACAAAGTTATGATTTGGTGGCCATGGCAGACTTCATTAGAGCATGGTAAGAGTGTGGAGGCTTTACAACTTGGGGTAGCTCATTCAGCAATGACGGTGACTGAAAGTCACTTTCTGATTTCTCCATCTCTTCATAATGGAAAAAAACCTTAAAATGTATGTCCACGTTAAAAAATGATATTAAGCCAAAAGGAAATTTGTTCAATAAAGAGATAGTACAAACCCAACAAAAGACATTGACTTTATAAATACAGTCCAAAACGGTATATAGTTATATGACACACAGGGACAGAATCTACTACAGGGATCACTCCTTATTTCTATAACTGACACTAAGACATGAAGAATGGAACAGAGGCACATAAGTCTTTGTTAATAATTTATATTAATTCAACTTCCAAAGAGAAACTGAGGCAGTTGGATTGAACTGTCAAGGTCTATATGAGATGATAAAAATTATTGATATAGGCAGGGCGCAGTGGCTCATGCCTGTAATCTCAGCACTCCGGGAGGCTGAGGGGGGGCAGGTCACCTAAGATCAGGAGTTCGAGACCAGCCTGGCCAACATGGCGAAACCCTGTCTCTACTAAAAATACAAAAATTAGCCAGGCATGGTACTGCACGCCTGTAATTAATCCTAGCTACTCAGGAGGCTGAGGCAGGAGAATTGCTTGAATTCAGGAGGTGGAGATTGCAGTGATCTGAGATTTTGCCACTGCACTCCAGCCTGGGTGACAGAGTGAGATTCCACCTCAAAATAAATAAATAAAAATAAAAATACTGATGTAATCAACTTTTTCTGAAATAAAAAACCTAACATGTAATAGGAAAGATATTAATATCATGTATATAACAGCAAAAGATAATTCTATCAAAATAGGTTACCAAAATATTCCTCAGGGATAGAACTGGGCCATTTGCCTCCAAGGAGCTGATGTCTAATCACAGCCATCATGATCTGAGCTTAAACAAACAGTCTCCAAATAAATGGCACATTGGCATTCAGTTGTGGACATCTGGCCAGGTGCAGATCTATAATTTTCCTACTTGACCAGAGCAACCTGAGAGCAGGGGCCATGCCTTTCAGCCTTATAATCTCTGTATCTCTAGTGTTTAGCACACTACCTAGCACCTATGTGACACTGAACAAATGCTTGATAAAGTGCAAGAGAGGATTTGAAGGTAGATGTGTGCCTTGTGGAACACTGTGGCCAAGGTCCAGAAAGAAAAAGTATTGATGATAAGATGATTAGTAAAAAGAAAAAAACCCACATTTTCTTATTTATTGATAACTGCTAAGAGTGTAGAGAAAAGGTGACAAAAAGAGTTGTCAGTTCAAGGTCATGTCTACTTCATATCAGAAGAGAAAAAATATCTCGTTATTCTGGGATGCTTTCAACATTATATTGGGCAAGACTCAAAATCAAATGGATGTTTTTGCCCCACTTCATAGAGAGGAGAGCCCAGTCTCACCTACGGTGAGAGTCTTGGGAACTAGAGTGACACTCTGCAAACACAAAAGAATACAGGTCGAGCATCACTAATTCAAAGACCTGAAATCTGAAACCCTTCCATTTCCAAACATTTCAGATAAGGGATACTCAAGCTGTTACTGCTTATACTGCATGGAGGAAAGCATGTGAACATTACAGCCTCCACTGATAACATCAGACAAGCATCTCAGCTTTGGGTAATTTGTAAACCCCAACCCTTTCCCAAAGCAGTTAATAAATTTATTTTGATAATATGTTTGTTAAGTAGCCAAAGATTAACCACCCTAGCTAAACATGAGGAAAGGGATATTTCAGAAAAGCACATGTTCCATATATCTTGTGGGAACTGGGGGGAATCATCCACTAAGCTCTTTCGTTTCTCACTAAAAGCAGCTTCTTGATTAGTGTTACAAATGTTTTCTGACACATTGCGCTGACACGAATAAACATTACACACTTTAAATTTAACCAGAAAGGCTTTTATCTAAAAAATATGTAAACAAGACAAAAACTTTCCTTCAGTCCGATGGCAACACTAAAAATAGAATAGAAAATGATATATTTTCCCCTCACGTTAATATAAATCAGATTAGAAGGCAAGCCTTTTCATCTCTGCTGGTGACTTACCACCAGTCACAATGCTAGCTACTCTACAAGCATTATCCCTGCCCGACAATGTGAATAATGCTTACGACTGGGCAAAGTACAAAAAAGCAGGGCAAAGTCTAACCATATTAAAGTTTTCCAGTTATGCAGAGAAATGGCAAATTAGAGATTACAGTTATCCATCTGAACTTCAACAGCTGGAAATGGAGTTTATCAAACTAGACCCAATTCAATTAAACTCCATCTATCATTAGAAGAAACTATTTAATGCAGAAAAGAAAAATAATTAGAACTCAACTTTATTATACTTTACTTAATTAAAACAACAAACTGAAAAGAGGGTATTTTTACTTTAATAGGATAATGATTTACTTTAAGGAAAACTAAAATGGCTAATGCCAGTATTTTACACAATGATTACTATTCGCCACAAAAAAGCTTTCATACTTAACATACAAAGTACAGTTATCTAAGCAGAAAATGTATAATACCTAAAAATAGTCCTAAACAGTTGACTCAGTTTCAAATACCAGTTTTGTAAAGAAATTTGCATGTAATTTTAATCCTGAGTATTAGTCAACTGAGTTTAATCAGTGCAATAAATACACATATACACTGCTGTCATATATCAAAAATGAACCATTTCTCCTCTGTAGAAAATAATATTAAAATATTTTAAATTTCTTACATAAATTTTGTAAAATTTAATAGGAATGACATAGTAGGCACTGAAAGTTTATTCCAATTCATTTCCTGTGACCACTGAACACTTAAAGGTTGTCTAAAATTATGGGCCAACTCATTCTCCCGATGCTATCCTGTGCTGCAGTCATTTCTGTATCTGTGGCTGTGTTCTTTTTTCCCTCACTGGAACATCACCCTCACGATCTTTGCAACTATTTACATCTAATCTCTTTTTCTTTCTTAGAGCAGTTTTAGGCTCACTGCACAATTGAGCAGAAGTTTCATACGCTGTTGTAGCCCCGCCCCCTGCCTTTCCCACCATCAACATCCCATACCAGAGTGGTTCATTGGTTACCACCGATGAGCCGACACTGACACGCCATCATCATCCAAGGTCCATAGTTTACATGAGGGCTTCATAAATGTGTAATGATGCGTACATACCATGTAGCAACATGTAGAATTCAATCCATTTATGGTCCAACTCAATCCGTTAAAGTCCAACTCAATTCACTTTCTCATGAAATCTTTTTAAACTATTCCTACTACCAACACATTTCTTTCTCTGACTTCTACTGCACTCCCATGGAATCTGTCCCATACTATTTAGCGTTTGATTTCATTCTATCCTGTATCATTTTCAGAATGTAGGCTTCCAAAATTTCTAAATATTGAGTCCCATCATGAGAGCCAAAACAAAAAATGTGCTCCACAGTAAAACAAAACAAAACAAAACAAAAAACACAATGGTGAATAACTGATGTAGCATTTCTCTCTCGAAAATGCATACTGCAAGTCTGCATACAGGGAAGGGGCTATATCATTCCATTCCATGCTGGTTACCCAATAAATATCAACTCTTTGATGCTTTATCTGTTTGTTTGTTTATTTATTTATTTATTTATTTGAGACGAAGTCTTACTCTGTTGCCCAGACTTGAGTGCAGTGGTACGATCTTACCTCACTTCAACCTCTGCCTCCCGTGTTCAGGTGATTCTCTCACCTCAGCCTCCTGAGTAGTTGGGACTACAGATATGTGCCACTATGCTTGGCTAATTTTTTTATTTTTAGTAGAGATGGGGTTTCACCATGTTGGTCAGGCTGATCTTGAACTCCTGACCCCAAGTGATCTGTGCATCTTGGCCTCCCAAACTGCTGTTATTATGGGTGTGAGCCACTGTGCCCAGCCTTGATGCTTCTTTTCTAAGAGGATCCCGACTGGCCATTGGATACTGATCTGGCCAAAAAACTGAACACTGAAGTTGTTTGGTGAGGTTTATGGGAATGATATTTAAGGTGCAGCAGGCTCTGGTGTGTGAACCTGTTTGCTCTTCGCCCCTCCTTTCTTCCTGCCTTGAATACCGATGTGATGCTTACGGCAGAGCATCCATCTGGAGACCAGGAGGCTATCAGGAAGGAAAGGCCAAGGGAACAACAGAGACTCAGGCCCTGACATCTTTAAGTTGCTGGTCTAATACCAGCAACTCTTCACCTCTATGTTCCCTATAGGTTAGAGAAAAGAAAATTCCCAATTTGTTAAAATCATTGCTTTAAGAAATTCTGTTCTCATAAATTAAAAAAAAAAAAAACCCTAAACTGACACAGAGATCTTACTGGCTACAGAATGAAGTCCATACATCTTAGCCTTCTGCATGTCTTATTTCTTTTTTTTGAGATGGGTCTCACTTTGGTGCCCAGGCTGGAATGTGGTGGTACGATCTCGGCTCACTGCAACCTCCACCTCCCGGGTTCAAGCAATTCTCTGCCTTAGCCTCCTGAGTAGCTGGGAGTACAGGCACCCACCACCATGCCTAGTTAATTTTTGTATTTTTAGTAGAGATGGGGTTTCAGCATGTTGGCCAGGCTGGTCTTGAACTGCTGGCCTCGTGATCCATCCACCTCGGCCTCCCAAAGTGCTGGGATTACAGGCGTGAGCCACTGCACCCAACCTGCAAATGTCTTATTTCTTATTTAGAGCATCTCTTTTATTTGGTCCATCATGAATCCTATGTAATCTAACCTGTTCCAAAAGTCAGAAAGTTAAACAGGTCCTGGTTCATTATATTAAAGCAGAGTAGCTTTAGATTTGAAAATAGCGGGAGAAATGTTAGGAGAAAAAAATGAGTGAAAGATGCTATATCAAGTTTTAATAACATTTGTAATAGAAATCAGTTCCACAGGAATTCAAACACCTTAGAAGCCAGTGGAATTCTATAAAGAATGTCAAGCGTTCCCCAATTAAATCCAGTAATCTCAAATAGCTACTAATAATTCCTGAGCCACAATTTTTCTCAAATACTTAGTATTCTAAGGTACCATATGAAGTGCAACTCACAGTTTGGCTACAGAAGGTTTAAATTACCTTCTCTATCAACTATTCTACAAATAAACCTTTAATACTAGATCAGTATTAATTGCACACTTGCTTATTAAAAAAAAGTAAATGTATCAATTGATTTAGCCTAATTTTACTTTTATTTATAAGCTTTTCTATACTATAGAAAGAATATGAAGATAACATCTAAAAGGTCCATAATTCTATGACCCAGATAGCCTATTTATTCTTTTTATCTTAGAAAGGAATTGTTGTTTTTTTTATTTAAGAGATAGGGTCTCACTATGTTGCTCAGGCTGGTCTCAAACTTCTGGCTTCAAGCAACCCTCCCACCTCAGCCTCCTCAGTGGCTAGGATTAAAAGTGAGTCACTGTGCCTGGCTTTAAGAAAGAAATGTCTATTATGTGGTTAGGAAATTCAAAAAAGTACAAAAAGCTATAAAATGAAAGGTAAAAGTATTTCCCTTCTTCCTTTATGAAAAAAATTCTATGTATAAATATATAAATTTGCTTTCCATTTATTCAGAACAATTTACTCTTCTGCCCCTTTCTTTTCTCATTTAGTAATCTGTTTTAGTCTACTTTTCAAGCTCTTCCTTAATTGCAACTAATTTCACTATTTTCAATATGTGGCTACAGGAATTAGATATTCTAGATTTATCTTCTGGTAAGTGCTCTATTAAATCTTCATTGATGTGTGAGACCACAGTCCTGATTGAGTATTATTTACCTTCTGTCAGCATCTACTCCTGACCCCTTGCTCCCAGAGGTGGTATCTTACTGTTTTGCACTTGAGTCCTCTCTGCTTCTCCCAGTCTGAATTAAACTGGAAAAGGCAGCCAGTTTAAAGGAAATAACTACAAGGAAAACTCCAAGGAGGCTCTGCTTCCTGGTACACAGCATAGCAGTGAACAAAAGCAGGAATGGAATCTTCAGCAGTCACAATATTAGGATTGAATCAGAGGCTTAAAAGCAACGTTTGTTCCAGATGGATACATTTACCATTTCTACCCCTCTTAGTTTTGCAAGCCTAAGCTTTGTGGGTTCCAGGCCCTGGCTTCTGCCAGCTCTGATGGGAAAGCATCATGAGCTGCTGAAATTGAATTCCTTCTCTAGCACCTTCTCTGGATAGGCAATAAAGTAGTGGAGCAAAAGGGTGGAAGAACACTTCCTGGCCAACTTCATGCCCACTTCAGAGCCAGAATCAGGAAGCTGTTATGCCAGGGAGTATCTGAGAAGAGCTGAAAGCTGAAGCTGCTCCTTCTCTGATGCACGAGGCAATCAAAAACTGAAGGCGGCTGATGATGTCTGCAGGGACAGACAACACTGACTCCCACCTTGTGAACTCTGCACAGATGCTATATCAGAAATCAAACTGGCCGGATGTGGCTCATGCCTGTAACCCCAGCACTTTGGGACGCCAAAGTGAGTGGATCACTTGAGCTCAGGAGTTCAATACCAGTTTGGCCAACATGGTGAAAGCCTGTCTCTATTAAGAAATACAAAAATTAGAAAAGGATGGTGGTGGGCACCTGTAGTCCTTGCTACTAGGGAGGCTGAGGCAGGAGAACCACTTGAACCCAGGAGGCGGAAGTTGCAGTGAGCTGAGATCATGCCACTGCACTCCGGCCTGGGCAACAGAGTGAGATTCTGTCTTAAAAAACAAAACAAAACAAAAAAAAACAAAAAAAACTCAAACTGCTAGTGACTTTCACAGGTAATCTATGGTCTGAAAATATAATTGAATCTATTAAATAATTAAGACTATCATCCTGGAGAACAAAGAAACAGGACTAAGCAAGGTCTTTGGTATGCTTAGAGTAACAAGCAGAGACTCAATATCAGGCCAGGAAAAAGGGATTGAAATCATGAAGCATTCCTCCAGCCTCATGTGGGAAAGAAAAATGGAGATTAAAAACATGTTTCTTTTCTTTTTAAATCATCTTTCTACTAGACATGGAATTTTTTTTTTGAGCTGTTCAATCTCTAATCTTGCCACATCAATATGTTTCCAAATAAGGGATCTCAAATTTTGGAACCTACTGAATATCTAAATGTAGTAAGAAAACAAAAACAAAACAAACACATGGAAAGGATCCCAATCTGAAAAGCACCAAAACAAAAGAATGGCTTTACAAGTTCTGCCGACTCTCAAAGGCACAAAGTGTGCTCTGTGGCAGGCACCACAACCTGGCAAGCAGTAGCAGGTCAGAAGGAAAGGCTGACTGAGCAGCCCATAAAGGAGCACTAATAGCTGAAGAGTCCACAAACTGCAACTTACACGCTTTCTCTCCAGGAAGTAAAGTATGCCACATCCATTTCAAACAAGAGAATCCAATTACAAATTCTAAATCTGCCTAAGCTACAGGCCCTATGGGGGTCATGAAGAGCTCAGCTAACGCTAAGCTGACAAATGGGCTCTTTTTTTCTAAATACTTTTAGAATGCATTTTATGTGACCATTTTGTACTTTACAAATCCACTTGGTGGTTGGTGCCTACAGTGGTAGGAGAAGCCAGAAGGAGGGTGAGAGAGACTGAATGGGTAAACCATATAGATACCCTCTTCTAGAAGAAGGAAAAAAAGAAGCCAACAATTACTAAGCGAAGTTGGGTGGAACTGAGCTACTCTTGGCAATCCAGGGGGCAAACGCTTGTCACAGGCCTGGCTTATCTCCCCACTCTTTTCTCTATCCAAACACCTGTTCCTAGATAAGTCCTGCTTTCAGAATTGTAGGGGAATCATTAACAGAAAGGAAGATGTCTAAAGAACTTTCTGAGCTCTCTAACCAAATGTGAATAGATCTCATTTCAGTCTTCGAGTGCCCCCTCAAACTGCCACTTTTCCTAGATGCATTAGGAATATTCTAAGGAAGTAACATGGCAATATGTTTTCTTTTTAGTTTACAAATGATGGCTATGCCCCAAACTTCATGACACGTTTTTTTGTTATCCTATGTCCTTTATTTTACAGAAGTGTAAAACCTTAGAAAAATTTCAAAAGGATATATGATTTCTGTAAATAGTAAGGTAAGGAGAGGTTTTGATACTGAGTTTGATTTCCAAGTAGACTAAGGAAGGAGAAAATTATAGTTGGGTGAGGACATGGCAGGGAGAGGAATTTGAGGAAGCGAGAAAACCTCCTTTAGAAACAGCAGAATCTGAGCAATTTGAAGGTAGATCGCTACACCATTAAAGTAGAATAGATGTTTAACACAAATTGAGTGAATAACTATACATATGTTTTCATAGGGATTCTATAATAACATTACTATCCAATAGGTTAAATAGGCTTTTCATTTTTAAAATATTTCTAAAAAATGATTTTTTTTTTTTTTTAAAGACAGGGTCTCACTCTGTTATACAGGCTGGAGTGCAATGATGTGATCCTAGCTCACTGCAGCTTCAAACTCCTGAGCTCAAGTGATCCTCCTGCCTCAGGCTCCCTAGCAGCTGGGACTATAAGTGCATGCCACAACGTCCAGCTGATATTTTTATTTTTTATAGAGACAGAGTCTCACTTTGTTGCCAAGGGCTTGGGGATGGAGGCAGGAAACCAGCATTGGTCTTGAACTCCTGGCTTCAAGCCACCCACCCACCAAAGCACTGTGTGAGCTACCACACCCATCCTAAAAGAAGAGTTTTTTAAATCATATGAAATCACTGTAGACAAGCATTTATTAAACCTCAAAGCCATCTATAGCTCACCAAATTGATTCTAGAAGATTTTGATCATAAGAAAAATCACATTAAAGTAATACATGAACACTGTCCAGCAGAATGGTCAAATTAATGTGACCACATTAAAAATGGTACAAATGTGAAAGTTGCTAGCAGTTTGAGCTCTAATATAGCATCTGTGCAGAGTCCACAAAGCAGGAGTCGGTGCTGTCCGCCCCTGTGGGCGTCATCGGCCACCTTCACCAGTTTTTCATTGCCTCTTCTAACAGAGGAAGGAGCAGCTTCGGCTTTCTGCCTTTCTCAGCACTCCCTGGTGGAACAGCCCCCTGACCCTGGCTTTGAAGCAGGCATGAAGGTGGCCAGGAAGTATTCTTCCACCCTTTAGCTTCACTTCTGTATTTCTTATCCAGTGAAGGTGCCGGAGAAGCAATTGTATCTCAGCTAGCCCAAGAGGCTCTCCCATCAGAGTTGGCAGAAGCCACGGCAGGAACCAATGCAGGTTTCCTACCTCCATCCCCAAGCCCTTGGCCCACTTCAAAGAGATGCCTAGAAGGCAAATAGATTTGTTGCTATGAATTTAGTTAGCTGACTTATCACTGTGTTGCATAATTCTTTCCCTAGGGTAGAGCTAACACCATCTCACCAGCAGCTCCCCAAAGCTCCCTGCTACTTACAATGATCAATACAAGAACCATCTGGGGTTATAAAAATACCAATATTGATCTGACTTACATCAACCTGAGGTCACTTAGCTAAGATTACCTATAAGAATGACAATTTCATCTAAATTTTTAGGGATACAGACAGAATTCACAGTCATTTCATAGGATCCTACAATGAAACATCAGCTGATAATACATTTTAGTTTCTATTCATCTGTAAATTATTGTAAACCAGCTTTAAAAGTTTGCCAATTCTCATTTCATTAGGAAAAAAAAATCTTCACCCATTTTACAAGACTCAACTTTACCAAAAAGTTTAGGCTGATTTTAAAAGCTAGAAAAACTATTCTAATACTACTCAATGTTCAAAAATGTTAGTTATACATCTTTATAATTGGTTTTAGATTATTGTAAACCTTTATGATTACCTAAATACATGCTTCGTATTCTAATTAGAAGTGTCCATGTATGTAGGTGCTAATTCCAAATACTTATTCAACTTGCCTAGGAAGGTCTACAGATTACCTCTCTAAGAAAAGTTGCCTGAGCCAAAGCTAATAAAAGAAATAATTCTACAACACCAAAACGCCACTAAAAATCTTCAACGGAAACTATAAAATAGAAGAAACACAGACAGCTCCAGCTTTCCAAGGAAAATAAGACAAAACTACTGTAGAGAAAAAATGTAGTAACAGTAACAGCAGCAGCAGCAACTGTGAAAACCATTTATCATAATAGGCATTGTGCTAGAAGCTTTATATAATCACATCTAATTCCTATAGACACCTAGCAAGGCAGGCAATTAGCATCCACATTTAACACTGAAAACACAGAGGCAGAAATTAGAAGTGGTCAGAAAGGGTCTGAATCTAACCTGGTTTGACTCCAAAATTTGCTTGGTTTTCATTCATCATGCTCATTCCTGAGAAAGGGATTAGACAAACTCACTTGCTGGGCTATCTGGAGAAGACTGAGATGGGGTTCAGGAGCCTGAGTGCAGGTGCATTTTTTTTTTCCTTTCACTTGTTTTTTTTCTGATGAGAGAAAGCAACAAGAGGGGTTGTGCCCACAATGACCTGTTCTGACCCTAGGAGAACTTCCCTCACTGCTTTGTAAAAGTTCAGCCATGCATGGGCAAGCATGCACACAGTCACGACGAGTTTTACTATTTCATAATATTTCATAATATTGATGAAGACACAATAAAGTCACAGTTAGTCATAAAGAAAAACTGACAGGTCTCCAAGACTACAGAATTTCTAGAAGCAAGACCTTTGGGAAAATGATACAAAATCCACTTGCTACGAAAACTGTATTTTTCTTCTTTTTTCTTTCTCGCCTCCCTTCTCCCCAACTCCCAGCTTAATTAAAAGGTATAAAGTGAAGAGAGAACAATAAACAATTATCATGGTAATTTAATAGTAGATAAAAGATAAATGTGGCTTTCTCTGCCAAAATTCAGGCTACAGAATATAGGTGTTCAGAAAGTACAATGTACAACTGTTTTAAATCTTACTGATTTGTGTTTCATCGAAGTGAGATCTTAATTTTATGTTCAACTGCACTACTGATAGGTTACTACCTGCTATGGTTTGAATGTATGTATCTGCCAAAATTAGCATGATGGAACCTATGACCCAATTCCATAGTGCTAAGAGGTGGGGCCCTCAGGTGATTAAGTCATAAGGCTCGAATTAGTACCCTTATAAAAGGGCACGAGGGTGCTAGCTAGGCTCCTTTTTTGCCCATCTTTTCTGCACATGAGGACACATTATGGGCCCCTCTTGTCCTTTTTGTGCCTTTTACTATGTGAGGACGCAATAAGAAGGCTCTCACCAGACACTGCAGGCCAGCATCTTGATCGGGCTCAAGAAAATAAAGTTATTTTATATTATCTAGTCTCAAGTTTTTGTTATTAGCAGCATAAACGTTCTAAGACAACACCTGAAAAATGTGTGCATAATGTATAAAATCTCTAGGATGCACTTAGGTGAACAAGGCCACACTGCTCCTATATTCTAGGAATTACAGTCACATGAGCCAGCCACCCTTACCCCTTTTTTTATCTTACAAACCAAAATGCAGTCACTTTCTGACCCTCTACATTTTGCTTCCCACTTAATAATTTTATTCACTGGGCTGTCATAAAGAGTTTGAGCTCTTCTAGTTCAGAATTAAGCCAGTATTATGTTAACAATTAAGCAAACCTAAGCAGCTTTTTTTTTCCTTTAAGAGTAAAGGCCTGGAAGAAAGGAAACCGTGGTGAGACAGCAATAAAAATGCAGTGAAAAGAGAGCAAGAAGCAGAAGTACAGACTGATACAGGGAGTGGCTGGCTCAGTGGCTCGCTTCATGCCTGGTCTCGCTCCTTCTTTGAAGGGTAGACTTGGGCTGATGGCTAGTTTAATTGTGCTGGGTTCCATTTGAACTCAATTTACTACAATGAGCTGCTGGCCAAGCTGGGCAAGTTAGTTCGGTTGGCTAGAGCAGGAGCTTGAAGGTCAAAGCACCAGCCCTGTCTGAGTTCACCCACAACAGAATTCTGTAGCATGATCACAGACAAGTACAATGACAAATGGGTGGGAGGTGTGTGCCGGGTGACTATGAATATGACTCAGCACAATATTTAAGGAGCAGTCACTGTTCCAGGCATTAATAATACAAAGATAATCGTACTGAGGTTAAAGTCTTCAGAAGCAGATAGACATAGAAATACATAATTAAAATGTAATCTAGTAAGTACCATGATAGAGATCTCCATAGGGGCACAGAGACAGGTAAGGGAGGTTTCCTGGAATAAGGGACATCTGGGCTGACCCTAAACAGTGAATAGGCATGTGAGTGGGAGGCACCCCTTGCCAAGGAGAGGGCATCATAAACAAAAGCAGAACTTATGCCATCAGTCATAGGGAAAAAGAAGAGGATACATATCAGCTTTTTATCAACTCAACTACAAAACCTATTAACTTCTTTGTAAATGAAAAATTGCATCTTTACTCACTTAAAAATGCTTTTTGTTAAAATAAGAATTTTTTCTCATTTGTTGCAAGGGGGAAACTATACATTTTGTATATTACATGTTTACTGCTTTGTAGTTTTAGAAGATGAAAACAAAACTTTAATAATAATTAAGATCTAAGAATTATGACAATGAGCAAAGAAGTCCAAGGACACAACACTCTCAAATGCCAAACAGCATAGTATTAGTATAAAATTATTTTTAAAGTCTTCACACACAAAAAAAAACCCTCCCCTAACTTCCTCTCTCCCCAGTCTCTTGGTAATCTCTATCCTACTCCCTACTTAGGAGTTCAGCTTTTTTACTCCACTTAACAGTGAGATCATGCGGCACCTCTCTGTGCCTGGCATATTTCACTTAATATAATGTCCTCCAGGTTCATCCATGTTGTCCCAAATGACAGTATTTTTTCTTTTTTTGGAGACAGAGTCTTGCTCCGTCATCAGGCTGGAGTGCAGTGGCACGACTTCGGCTCACTGCAATCTCTGCATCCTATGTTCAAGCAATTCTCCTGCCTTAGCCTCCCGAGAGCTGGGACTACAGGCACACACCACCACACCAGCTAATTTTTGTATTTTTAGTTGAGACGGGGTTTCACCATGCTGGCTAGGATGGTCTTGATCTCTTGACCTCGTGATCTACCTGCCTTGGCCTCCCAAAGTGCTGGGATTACAGGCATGAGCCACCGCGCCCAGCAGAATTTTCTTATTTTTTAAAGCTGAATACTAATCCATTGGGTGTGTGTGTGTGTGCGCGTGTGTGTATGTGTGTGTGTGTGTGTGTATATACACATGACATTTTCTTTATTCATTCATCCGTTGATGAACACAGGTTGATTCTATATCTTGGCTGTTGCGAATAGTGCTGTAATAAACATGGGATTTTACAGAGATCTCTTCAACACATGCTAATTTCATTTCTGGCAGACCTATACCCACCAGCATAACATAAGCTTAAAGACTTATTTTAAAGATAATTTTGTTTTTGTATTAAGAGGCAGTATATTTTAATATTTTATCATTTTCTCCTAATATATACCATCAAAACCACTTATATGCAACCCCATTTACCTATGGTGCTGTGTTTATATTGCAAAAAAGAAGTTCAGGAAATAGTAACATAGAGCACAAAATGTTCATGAAATCAAATAATTAGAGCTACAGTTCACTACTTTGCTCATAAAATTAATGTTGTTTCAGTAACTGTTTCCTTAGTATGTCTAATGATTTTATCTTTTTATTCATTTTGCCATTGAATTTTGCTATTCTTCCTTCCCCCGTTTTGATCATGCATACCTTTGCAAATGTAGGAACTCTGCTATTAGCCCCTTAAGCTGAAGATCAGGGCATGAAACTTCAGAGTTTCGCGGCCCCTAGAGATGGTCAAGAATCCCTCTCCCCCCGCACCCGATGACAGAAGATGCTTTGAGTAGTTACAAATTCCAAACTACAGGTCGGGGTGTGGTGGCTCCAACCTGTAATCCCAGGACTTTGGAATGCTAAGGTGGGAGGATTTCTTGAACCCAGGAGTTTTACATCAGACTGGATAACATAGGGAGACCCTTTCTCTACAAAAAATAAAATAAAATTAGCTAGGCACGGTGGTGCAAGCCTGCTGTCTCAGTTACTTGGGAGGCTGAGGTGGGAAGATTGCTTGACGCTGGTAGAGGTAGAGGCTGCAAGTGAGCTGTGATCATGCCACTGCACGCCAGCCTGAGTGACAGAACAAGACCCTGTCTCAAAACAAGAACAACAACAAACTAATTTCAAACTACAAAGTAAATCTTCCCAATTTCCTGCCATGAATTTTTGGATCAAACATAAAACTTTTAAAAAGTGATACTGACGGCTGGGCATGGTGGCTCACGCCTGTAATCCCAGCACTTTGGGAGGATGAAGCAGGTGGATGACTTGAGGTCAGAAGTTTGAGACCAGCCTGGCCAACACGGTGAAAGCCCATCACTACTAAAAATACAAAAAATTAGCCTAACATGGTGGTGCATGCCTGTAATCCTAGCCACTGTAGAGGCTGAGACAGGAGAATCACTTGAACTTGGGAGGCAGAGGTTGCAGTGAGCTGAGATCGCCCCACTGCACTCCCGCCTGGGTGACAGAGTAAAACTGTCTAAAAAAAAAAAGTGATACTTAAAATAGTTCTTATAAAACAAAGTTTCAAAGCTCTTCTGTTTAAAATAGTGGTCCTTATTTGAGGGTTTGTATGAAAATCACCTGTGGGCTTTTAACACCATGCAATCCAAGTCTCACCCAGACCAGCTGAGCTGCAATCTTGAGGCACTACTCTCAGCTGTGTATTTCTAAATGGCTCCCTAAAGGATTCTGATGTACATCCCAAGTTTAGAAGCACTGACTCACAGAATTTCAACTAGAATCATCTCCCACATGCTAAAGTGATTTTTCACATTCTTCACTGGTTGGCAAAACACCAAGGTTCTGGGTTTCCTGAACCAATGGTTTAAGAGATGCTGATGGGCTTCAGCCTCCCCCCTAGACCAGCTGCCTTCAAACTGGGATATGTGTGCTCCTAAGGGTACCGAAAGGCTTTCCATGAAAAGGATTTTAAAAGTTTTTGTGCTTTGGACTCCTCTGGCACCTGGTAAAGTCAGGCTGAATCCCTTCTCAGGATAACACTTTTAAATGCATAAATCAAAACAGCATTAACAAGAAAATATAACCATATTCAGGATAACTATAGTTTAAATATGGTTATGCTTAAATATGGTTAAAACAATCCATATTTTAATACATTAAAATATGTATACTGTAGAAATATATGTGTTCTTTTATTAACCCAGTAAATAATAAAATCTAGGGGCATGTCTAATAACTGTCATGATTTCAAAGTAGTGATCAGTTCAAACCACCTCTTGAGGTATCTGAAACAACTCTGATAAGAAAACATCTGACTTCCGTTGATGCTCACACTACTTTAGGTTTGTTGCTTACATTTGTAATTAAAGGAAAAGCTCAATTTCTAGGTGAGGTTAGTGGAAAAAAAAGATGAAATTATTTTCCTCATCCAAATTCACAAACACTTGGAGTTAAAAACCTTACTTTAATATGTGTACGTGGGGGGTTAAAAAGCAATCAGTTTCCAGATTCTTTCCTAAAACCTTTTATACCTTGTTTCTCACATACATTCCCCTTCTACTTTTTTCTTTTTTTTTTTTTGAGATGGAGTCTTGCTCTGTCACCCTGGCAGTGCAGTGGTGCAATGCTGGCTCACTGCAACCTCCACCTCCTGGGTTCAAGCGATTTTCTGCCTCAGCCTCCCTAGTAGTTGGGACTACAAGCGCATGCCACCAGACCCAGCTAATTTTTGTATTTTTAGTAGAGGGGGATTTCACCATGTTGGCAAGGCTGATTTTGAACTCCTGATCTCAAGTGATGTGCCTGCCTTGGCCTCCCAAAGCGCTTAGATTACAGGCATGAGCCACTGAGCCCAGCCCCCTTCTACTTTCATAAGGCACACCTGTTACGCATCCTGAATATTACGTGGTTTATTGTTCGGGGTGCTAAAACCTCTGAAATGTCACTGAAGAAACGAGAAAATGCCCTGCTCCTGTAGAAGTGCCCTTAAGAGCAAAACAAGAAATACTGTGAGAGCAGGGCCTTGCTTCATGCAGGTGAAAAGTCTTCTGTCTCCTTTGTATTAATGCATCATTGTCAAAAGGCACAAATTAATACTGATAGTCTGCGACTTACGATGGTTTGATTTACAGTATTATTCGACTTTATTCCATGTTATATCATGTCAAAATTTCCTCACTTTTTAAGTCCATTGTATGTTTTACAAATTTATTTTCTAAGGTATGTGAAAACAAAAATGTTTGAAGCCTGACCAACATTTCTCAAAGCCTATGAGAAATCAGCTTCGGAGCCATGGAGGTTCATGAGCCTCCTTCATCAGAAACACCGTGGGTATTTATTTAAAACGCAGATTCCTATGCCCCAACTCAGATGTACGAAATCTGAATCTCTACGATTGGGTCTGGGAATTGGCACTTTGAAACAAGAATCATACTTGAATCTGATGTATACCAAAGTTGAGAACCACTGCACTATGCTACTGTACTGCTTTGCTTAAATCTTCCAGACACTATTGTTTCAGCCATTTTCCGGACCCATATTTATCCTTTCAATCTATAGATAGGCGTTTGTTACAAGCTAAATGATACGAACTCAACACAAGACATTGATGCTTATTCAGAATTTGATGGGAAGTGACCAGAGACAATGCCAGTAGAAACCATCTCTTGGTGCATCACTTAGCAATTTTCAGTGGTATAGAATAGTGATGTTTTCCTTAACCTGTTCCTTATAATTTGTTATCAATTTTGGATAAGCTGTAAACAAGCCCATAATAGAATAGGGAGGCAAATATTCCTTTTTAAAAAAACATGGCTCTACCATGTGAACTAATAATTAAACAATGGCTCTGCTATCAAATTATCGTCAGAAAGAAGCGTTAGAGCTCCAAGCATTTGGTGTTCCATGGATGCTTTAAGCTTTTAAAAAATTGTCTAGGCTAAAATTACATTAATCATGCTACTTGAAGCTTCAGTTTTGGGCCTTCCATGCATAAAACTTCAACAAATGTCTCAGTTTAAAATTATTCTTGAAGAGGTCTGACCCTGCTACTCTCTACTTTGTAGAGGTAAGATGTGCCGACTAACTGCTCAAGCCTACACCTTTGTTACATCTCTCCATTTTCATATAATGCAACAAGTTCAACTGTTGGTTAGAGCATGTGATTCCACTAGTAACTGACAATGAAGGAGTTAAAGACCATCCATCCCACACTGTGCCAATTTGGCATATTTATTATTTCAAGCTGAAACTACTTGAGAAACTAATTGCAGAAAGGCCTTTCTGATCTGTCCTTTCTTAAGGTGGCAAGCCATAAAAATTCCTTTGAGGATGCCTTCCCTCCACTAGAGACAGAAAATAACTTTTATCGCCAGAGGTTGGAAGCTGCTGCTGCAATGAACCTGTACAAATAAACTTACTGAAGAAACCTTATCTTAAACTAGCTTTACACCCCCGAACAACAGATCTCCTAGTGACCTCTAGAATTTACTGCCCCAGCCCAGATCCCTTTGTCCCGTCATTTCTTCACAAATTTATTATTCCTTGTCCAAAAAGTAAAAAAGCTGTCTGCTTTGGCCATTTCTTTGAACCCTTACTCTGTTGTACTCCCTATGTACGTGTAAAAATTTATAAAATCTCTATCCTTTTCTCCTGTTCATCTGTCTTATGTTAATAGGATTCCTAGAACCAGCCAAAAATCCCACTTAAGAGCTAAGATGGGTAGAGGTGACTTTTAGCCTCTCACAACCACCTATTAATTTTCCATGGACTTGCCAAGAAGTGAGATCTTGAATTTGTCACTCAGTAGCCAGCAAAAGCTCAGTTCCAAGAAGCCATATTCATGGAGGACATACAGGAGGCACATTCATCGATATTTTCCAAAATCTATCCCAAACTAAGAGCTGTGTAATGAATAAGATTGTCTCTGTAAAAAGGTATAACAAGATTTTGTTATATGTGTATAAAGATATAACAAAAACTGAGTTTCTTCTATACTCTCACAACCCAATCAACAGACAGCACTTACTGTGACCTCTAGTTGCCAAAATGTGTGGGGATTTTTTCATACCAGCAATGAATTCTGCAGCAGACACCAGCTGGATATCCTCTAATTCAATTCAATTCTGATACTACCTGTTGTAAACTGGAGTTCTGACAACCCCTCCTCATGGTTCAGTTAATTTGCTAGTGCAGCTCACAGAACTCAGGGAAACACACTTACTGATTCATTATAAAGCGTATTACAAAGGATACTGATGAACACCAGATCATCAGAGGTGGAGAGGGCACAGCATGGGAGAAGGGACATACCACCATGCAGGAATTTCCACGTGTTCAACCTTCTGGAAGCTCCCCAACCCAGTCCTTTTGAGCTTTTATGGAAGCCTAATGGTGATAACCTTCACCCCTTCTCTCCAACCAAGAAGTTGGGGAGGTGGGAGTGGGGTTGAAAATCCTGCCTTAGTCTTTCCTGTGACCAGCTCCAACCTGAGACTACTTAGGGGCTGATGCCACCAGGAATCTCATTCGCATACAAAAACACACATCACTTTAGAGATTCCAAGAATTTCAGGAGTTTGCATGCCAGAAAAAAAAATGAGAACAAAGAACAAATACATATTTCACAATATCACAATCTGCTTTTAAGGCTAATCAACAACGTTAGCATACCAGACACCCATATTTGAAAAAGTCAGTGTTGTAACATTGAATGCTCAGTCTGCTTTCAATGTTTTATTAATAATTTCTACACAGAACAGTCAAGGATAATTTTTTTTTTAATTTAAGCATTTATACGGTAATGACCAAATTATTTTAAACAAAAACATCTCCCCCACAAACATTTTTGGGTATAAAATTTGTCTCCGCTGACATCCTAAGTCCATGGGTAAGTTATACAACTTCACAAGCAGCCACTGGAATGTATTCTATTTCTATATGCAAAGAGACTATCCTTTTCAATCTGTATCATGGTATTAACAATACCAACCTCTACTGAGGTTTAATCTAAGAAACATGAAACTCATCCCCCCAAAACTTGTTGTGTCTCTTGCTTAGATATTGCTGAGGTTACATCTGAACATTACATAGAAATTACTTTACAGTGATAGTATTGAGAATAATTGTATTCTAAGTAACAGATTCCTTTTCTCTTAAGTGAGTTGAACATCTGGCAAGGCTTCCCATTTGTAACTGCAGTTTGAAAGCTTAGGGGCAGATTGTGATCCACTCAAAGGACTTGCCTTTGGAAGCGCATTATTTCCCGTTCCATTTTATCTTCGAACTTTTGGTTCATCTTTTTTTCTTTCTCAAACATTTCTAATTTATGGTACTGCATTATCCTTTAGGTGTTCTTGTAAACAATTTTAGAACAATGAAGAGTATCACAAATTTTTCAAAAAAACAGGAAAAAAGTTTTAATGTTATTTGAATTAAGATTTACACTTTATGATAATACACGTTAAACTGTAATACTTAAGGAAAAATTTAAAGTCTCCAATGATTGTCTGAATAAGTGGGTGTTCTTTCCAAAATAATGTCAGGTACTTGGTAAAGTTAAGAAAAAAACCTCTTGTATCAGTATCAGTTTATTCTGAGTCATCACCTAAAACTTTTCTTAGGCAATGACTTCATATGACACCGTGCTGCTAAAATACCATAATATTAAAATGCCAACTTTTCCCAAAAATCAAGCATGCTCAAGCAGTTAGAAATAAGAAGCTGCTTAAAGACTCTGAAGGAGTATAAGTCCGTCCTGGGAATCAGGTAACAATGCTCTGGTGTCTGTGCAGGAAAAACATTACGTATGAAACTAACTTGCAATAAGGTCCTTTTAGCAACATGATTATTAAAAAAAAAAAAAACAACAACCCTTCTATCATGAGTCTTGCCTTTTAAAAGGCTATGGTTAATGACTATGAATTCTTACAAAGGACTCCCATTCTACAAAACGGCATTATAGCAATGCCTGAGAGATACAACATCCAGAATGAAAAAGAAGAGAAAGTAATAAAGCAATCCTTTCTATCAGTTGCCGAGAAAGGGGAGAAAAGAAACTATTAATATTTTATTATCTTTGAAAAAGCCTCATGTACTGTTAGAATGACTAGAAGAATCCTTCCCCCATCCATCAATGCATCTGTTCCCCACTTAAAGCATGCCTGCATACAATATTCTAGGTACCAGGGACACAAAAGCTGTGTTCAGGTGGGGAAATTTAAATTTAAATTTAAGGCAATTTAAATTTAACAAAGTTTAACTGAGCAAAGAACAATTTGAGAATCGTCCAGTTCCCCAAACCAGAAGAAATTCAGAGTCACTCCGTGCTACCATATGGTTGAAGATTTATGCAAAGAAAAAGGAAATTGATACACAGAAAATGGGAGTGAGGTGTAGAAACAGCCGGATTGGTCATAGCCCTGCATCTGCCTTATTTGAACATTGTTTGAACAACTGTCTGCTGTGATTGGCTGATACTTGGTGATTGCTGAGAGATTGGGTCTGCCTAACATCTGTCTAGACATCCAATTAAGTCACAGTTTACTATGTACCAGGAGATATTTAGCCAAACTTAAAATATGTAAGGAGCCAGCTTTAGGCTAAACTTAATTTAAAGGGGGACAGAAGTATGCAGGGGCTCTGCCCACAGGGATGCGAGCATTAGCCAAGGATGGCACTAATGAACTTACATAAGCAACTGGGTTAAGGCCTCTGAGAGGGAAGAACACAGTTCTTGAAATAATACAACAAAGGAACCTCAATAAAGGCAAGTGTTTAAAATTCCATTTGCAGGCCAGGCATGGTGGCTCACATCTGTAATCCCAGCACTTTGGGAGTTCGAGACCAACAGTGGCCAACATGGTGAAAACCTATCTCTACTAAAAATACACAATTAGCTAGGTGTGGAGGTGCATGCTTGCAATCCCAGCTACTCAGAAGGCTGAAGCAGGGGAATAGTTGGAACCTGGAGGCAGAGCCAAGATTATGTTGCTGCACTCCGGCCTAGGTGACAAGAGCAAAATTCCATCTCAAAAAAAAAAAAAAAAAAAAAAAAAATTCTATTTGGCTTCTGTTTAATAAGTCTTTTATCCTTTCACCAACACAATTCTAAGTAGAAAAGTTATAACTAACTAAAACAAATTAGAATCCAAACATTTCCAAGATTTCTTCACATGTTTTAAAATAGCAATTTCCCACTAACAATAATCATAAATGTAGATTTTTTAACTGAATTTTTAAACAGAATTCCCAGCACAGAATATTTCTACCAGATTAAATATTTAAATTTTAATATTAAAATACTAAAATGCAAATAATATAGTACTTCAGAATAAAATAAGCTTCTCAAACACTAAATTATCATTTCTTTAAAGGTTATTAATTAAAAAGAATAACTCTTTATTCTTTAAAAAGATATACCACACTTTTTATAGAAAGTAGATAACATTTCTGGGAAGAGGAGACACCGAATACCATAAAAATCAATGTTCTGTTTTTTGAAGGTCACTGCTGACGGGGCTCAGGGAATTCTACCTCAAAATATGACTGTAGAAGACAAAAATTTGGTACCCCAAATATACCCTTCTGGCATAAGGATTTTGAGAAACAGCAGAAACTGGAAAAGCTCTGAAAATAGAAAATAAGTTACCCTTTTGTAAGAGAAATTTACATCCATAAAGGTGTCTCCATCTCTGTACCAGAAAGGAAGGGATGGCTCTAAATCTAAACTAGAAACGCTTATCAATGGAGAACGCACCTACTTAAATCTGTGCAACAAACCTTACTCTTGTTTAGACACCTAAACACCTGATCATCTCTCTGAAACAGGTTTTCTCTACAACTCCTTTGTTTCTGCAGACATGTATTAAAGCCATCTACTAGACATTTACAGGCATACCTTTAATTGCACTTCCCTTTATGGCATTTTGCTGAATCTACTCTGCCTGTCCTCTATAAAAGGAACAAGAAAGCTGGATAACAGCACATCTGTTGACAGCATGGTTTACTCAATATTTTAAGTCCACTGTTGAGACCTGCTATTCAGAAGAAAATATTTTTTTCAAAATATTACTGTTCATTGATGATGCATCAGGTCACCCAAGAGCTCTGATTGAGATGTGCCAGGAGATGAATGTTGTTTCCATGCCTGCTATCACAACAACCTATACCGCAGACCATGGATCAGGAAGTAACTCTGACTCGCAAGTCTTATTTAAGAAGTAAATTTCTTAAGGCTATAGCTACCATAAATAGTGATTCCCCTGATGGAGCTGAGCAAAGTAAATTAAAAACCTTCTGGAAAGGATTCTGCATTCTAAATACCATTAGGAATACTTCGATGCATCGGAGAAGGAGGTCAAAATGCCAACATTTACAGGAGTTGAGAAGATGATGATTCCAAACCTCATGGATAATTGAGGGGATCTAGACTTCAGTGGAGGTTAGTAACTGCAGCTGTAGTAGAAAACAGCAAGAGAACTAGAATTAGAAGGGGAATCTAAATGCTGAATTGCTGCAATCTCATAATAAAACTTGAATGGATGAGGAGCTGCTTCTTATGGATGAACAAAGTAAGTGGTTTCTTAAGATGAAAGCTACTGGTGAAGATACTAAGAAGGCTGTTGAAATGACAAAGGATTTAGAATATTACACAAACTTAGAGAGGAACAGACCCCAATTTTGAAAGAAGCTATCAATTTTAAAAAGCTATCAAACAGCATTGCATGCTGCAGAGAAATAAAAGGAAGAGTCCATTGATGCAACCAACTTCACTGCCATCTTAATGTTTATGACTCTCTAAAGGCTCAAATGATCATCAGCACTTTTTAGCAATAAAGTTTTTTTTTTTTTGTTTTTTTTTTTCCCTCTGTCACCCAGGATGGATGGAATACAGTGGCATGATCTTGGCTCACTGCACCCTCCACCTCCCAGGTTCAAGACTGTCATTCCTCAGCCTCCCAAGTAGCTATGATTACAGGTGCACACCACCACGCTCAGCTTATTTTTCTATTTTTAGTTGAGACAGGGTTTCACCATGTTGGCCAGGCTGGTCTCAAACTCCTGACCTCAAGTGATCTGCCCTCCTCGGCTTTCCAAAGTGCTGGCATTACAGGTATGAGCCACCATGCCCAGCCAGTATTTTTAATGAAAATATGTAGGTTGTTTTTTTAGATATAATGCTCACTTAATGTACTATAATATAGTGTAAATATAACTTTTATATGCACTGGGAAACCAAAAAATTAGTGTGACTGCCTTGTGAAGTTCACTTCATTGCAGTGGTCTGGAACTGAATCCAAATTATCTACAAGGTATGCCTGTACTCTGGAGACTCAGTAGGTATTATCTAGGCATCTCTCAAGCATACATGAAGTATGTATGTTAACAAACTTCTGTTAGTTTTCTCTTGTTAATCTGACTTTTGTCACAAGTTCTCTTCCTAACTGAGAACTTGGGAAAAGTTATATGTTCCCCCATGCTAAGACTAATACGCCACTCAAAATGAATGGAGAGAAAACTTTTCTATTTTTCTCATGGGTATAATTTCAAAACATTCTGATGGCAGCTCTTGGCCTATTGGCTATAAAACCTGTGTATAACATTCAGTGTATTTCAACAAAGCTTAATAATTGATGAACATCCTATGTCATTAATTTATAATAAATCCAATCTGTTTCAGAGTTTTCAAATGCACTACTTTAGATTCTGTCCCAGTGGTAATTAGCTAATGGTGACAGTCTTTAAACTCCTTTATTTGCACTTGTCATATACGCCTTCTGGACAGAACAATCTTGTCAATGTTCAGTGAGTGACTATAAGGGTTGTGGCAGTGGTCAGGCTGATTACTTTGCCTAACCGTGAGGAGCTTTTCTCATCATTAGAATACATGTTAGAATAAAGAGACTTCCTCCATTAGATACAAATGGGTAGAAAATTTTGTAATTATGATTATTTTTACCATTAGAGTTCCCAACAAATTTTGATAATTTAATTAGGTTTTCTTCCTTATGTCAATATGGAGGTAATGGATAAAATATTGATTTAATTTGGTGAAATAACATGAACCTTTATTTAAAAAAGGAACTGAGTGCTTGCCTGGATACTGAAGAAATAGCTTCAAAGTATTCAGCCAAAGCTGTTTATTACTGACTTTTATCAACAAATGCAGATCACTTAATTTTAACTGCAAGCGTTCACTAAGAGAAATTAGTCTTTCTAATGATGCTTTTTTGTTAGTTTTGAAATTATGCAAGATATTAATAACGTTGTTTCTTTCAATGTTTCATCTCCATATTTATATTTCAACCTCTTGGTACTCTGTTTACCCAGGAACACAGAGCTCAGAGGCTCTTCCCAAACTGCCAAACACTCCAAAAACAGGTTTTTAGTAGGGTTTACCCAGTTCCAACTCTAAGCCACAAATGATAAGCCAGCCCCCACCCATCAGAATCCATTCATTATCTGACCTATTAAGCCCATCTGAATAAAATGCTAATTTGTATTTAAATGCTCATGAAGACTTAACCCTACCTAAATGACCTGTCTGTCTGTCTGTCTGTCTTTGTGTCTGTGTGTCTCAGGGTCTTGCTCTGTCTCCCAGGCTGCAGTCCAGTGGTGCAATCACAGATCCCTGTAGCCTTGACTGCCTGGGCTCAAAAGATCCTCTCACCCCAGCCTTCCGAGTAGCTGGGACTACAGGCACGTGACACTATATCCAGCTAATTTTTGGTAGAGATGGGTCTCACTATGTTACCCAGGCTGGTCTCAAACTCCTGGGCTCAAATGATCCTCATGCCTTAGCCTCCCAAAGTGCTGGAATTTCAGGCATAAGCCACTGAACTTGGCTTGGAAATGTCTTTTAAATAGCAAGCAGCCAGGTGTGGTGGCTCACACCAGAAATCCCAGCACTTTGGGAGGCTGAGGTGGGAGGAACGCTTGAGCCCAGGAGTTTGAGATCACCCTGGGCAACATAGCAAGACCCCATCTCTAAAAAAAAAAAAAAAAAAAAAAAAAAAAAGCCTGGTGAGGTCTGCAGTTACCTTTCATCTAAAGGACTACTTGAGATGTTAAATTTGGCCAACAGAAGAGACACCTGGAGACAAAAATTGCCTTGAACTTATGCTACTACTTAAAGACTACATTGTACATAGTCATGAGTTTAGAACCACCTTCACCTATAGCTGAACTATTCCTTTCTAGATCCATGGTCAGACAATCCCTCATCTTTCATCTAGTGTATACTCTGAAGAGGAATATTAGACATGTGCTTCCAAATGTAGCAATGAAAACTCTAGAAATATGAAACGTAGACAGGTATAAATAGCAATATGTGAATATTAAAATAGAGTTACAAAGAACAACATTATATAATGATAAAAGGGTCATTTCACTAGGAAGATATAATAATTATAAATACATATGCACCCAATATCTGGTCATCTAAATACATAAAGCACACAATGACAGAACTGGAGAGAGCAATAAACACAATACAATAGTAGGAGGAAATCTGGATTCCCCACTGTCAATAATGGCTAGAACAACCAGACAGAAAATCAATAAGAAACAGAGGACTTTAAAAACATGATAGACCAAATGGACCTAACAGACATATAGAGCACATTTCACCTCACAGCAGCAGAAATGCACATGAAACATGCTCCAGGATACGTCCCAAAACAAGTCTTAATGAATTTAAGAAGACTGAAATGACACCAAGTATTTATTCTGACAACCACAGGATTAAAATAGAAATCAACAGCAGAGAGAATACAAGATAATTCACAAATATGTGGAATTTAAACAATATACTCTTAAACAACCAATGAATGGGTCTTTAACAACTCACAAATGGGTCTGAATATGTTACCCCAAATAATCTTTATTTTATGGATTTTGAGCCAAATGCCACTGAGAATCTGCAGACTCAATATGAAGCTCTAAAATTGGGGCACAAATTTTCTTTTTGTAAAGGAAATTTATATTTATATAGGAAATTTCATTTGTAGAGATATTTCCCTCTATCCCAGTAGGGATATGATGACTCCTAACTCTTATCAATGGAGAAGACATCAACTTAAATGTGCATACAAAACCTTACTAAACAACCCTTGTTTATTATACTTTTCCTGGTCACTTTCCCATAACTTGTTTACCCAACCCCAAAGCCCCAAGCCTCCACTCCTTCGTTTTAGTCTAAGACAGTACTTAAGCTCAAATTCTAATCAACCACTTAGGTTACTCACAGCTGTGTGCTCCCAAGTGTACATGCATCATGCACATGCTAATAAACTTCTGTTTTTCTGTTGTTAATCTGTCTTTGGCCAGTCTAATTTATAAGGTCCCTGCTGAAAAACCTAAAATGAGTAAAGAAAAAGACTTTTTGCTTTCCTTACAGGGAAATTATAAAATATCTTGAGACATATAAAAACAAAAACACAACATACCAAAACTTACGAGATGCAGCAAAAGCAGTACTAAGAGGAAAATTTATAGTTATATATGCCTACATTAAAAATAAAGAAAAAGGCCAAGTATGGATTACAAGCTCATGCCTGTAATCCCAGTACTTAAGGAGGCCAAGGAAGGAGAATTGCTTGAGCCCAGAAGTTCAAGACGAGCCTGGGAAACATAGAAAGACCCCATCTCTACATATAATAATAACAAAATTAGGTGGGCATGGTGGCATGTGCCTGTGGTCCCAGCTACTCGGGAGGTTGAGGTGGAAGGATCACCTGGGTCCAGGGGATCAAGGCTGCAGTAGGCCATGATTATGCCATGGCACTCTAGCCTGGGAACAGAGTGATGTCCTGTCTCAAAAAGTAGAAGAAAGAAGAAAAGAAGAAGAGGAGAAAGGAGGAAGGAAGAAAGAAGGAAAGAATGACAGAGGGATAGATGGATGGACAGATGGAAGGAAGGAAGGAAGGAAGGAAGGAAGGAAGGAAGGAAGGAAGGAAAGCAGGCAGGCAGGAAGGCAGGCAGGCAAGCAAAACATTATACCTCCAAAGAGCAAGAAAAAGAAGAACATGGCATAAAGTTAGTACAAGGAAGTAATAATGATCAGAGCAGGAAAAAAGAGAATATAAAAACACTGGGGAAAAACTAAATAAAGTTCTTTTTTTTTAAATACAAAATTGACAAACCTTTTGTAAGACTAACCAAAAAAAGGAAAAAAACAAAAACAAAAACATACTAATATTGAATCATGAAGAGATTAAAAAATCTAAATACACTTTTAAATAGTAACGAGATTGAATCAGGAATTTTAAAAAATCCCCCAAAAGAGAAGCCCAGGACCAGATGGCTTCACTGGTGAACTCCACCAAACATTTAAAGAAGAATTAATTCCAATCCTTCTCAAACTCTTCCGTGAAACTGAACACTCCCGCACTCAAATTTCGAAGCAGTGTTACCCTTATCCCATAGCCTAAGACATGGCCAGCCAAGACAAGCAAACTATAGGCCAATAACCCTGATGAAGACAGATGCAAAAATACTCAACAAAATACTAGCTACCTGAATTCAACAGTATATTAAGGGAACAAATGAGATTTATTCCAGGGATCCAAGAATGGTTCAACATACACAAGTTTATAGATGTGACATACCACAGTAGCAGAATGACAGATTTAAAAAAAAAAATCACATGACCATTTCAACAGCTACAGAAAAAAAAATTTGACAAAATTTGATATCCTTTCATGACAAAAGCTCTCCATGAACTTGGAATAGAAGAAAATTTCCTTAAGACAATAAAGGCATATATGAAACCTCATAGCTGACATCAACCCTGTAATGAAAAACTAACAGTGTTGAGATAAGGAAAAAGGCAAGGATGCCCACTCTCACCACTTCTATTCGACACAGAGCTAGAAGTCCTTACCAGATCAATTAGGCAAGAAAAAAAAAAAAAAAAAAAGAAGCACCAAAAAGGAAGAAGTAAAACTGTCTTTGTAGATGACATGATCTTATATGTAAAAAACTTTAAGAATCCACAGAAAAGCTGTTAGGACTAATAAAGGAATTCAGTAAAATTAAAAGATACCAAATCAACATACAAAAACCAGCTGCATTTCTACATACTAACAACAAACTGTCCCAAAGGGAAATTAAGAAAACAATCTCATCTATAATGGCATCAAAATTTATTTAGGAATAAACTTAGTAAGGTAATGAAAGACTTGTATACTGAAAAATCATAAAACATTGATAAAAGAAATTTTAAAAGACACAAATAAATGAAAAGATATCCTATGGTTATGGACTGGAAAACTTAATATAGTTAACATGTCGACACTACCCAAAGGAATCTACACATTCAATGCAATCCATATCAAAATCCCAATGGCATTTTTTACAGAAATAGAAACACAGTCCTATAATTCGTATGAAACCCTGAAGACTTTGAAGAGTCAAATGATCAGGAGAAGGAACAAAATTGTAGGCATCACACTTTTCTATTTCAAAATAGATTACAAAGCTATAGTAATTCCAACAGTACAGTAATGGAATAAAGACATATAGACAAAGAGAACAGAACAGAGAGCCCAAAAATAAGCCCACAAATATAGGGTCAACTGATTTTTAACAAGAGTGCCAAAAATACACAATGGGAAAAGGACAGTCTGTTTAACAAATAATGCTGGGAAAATGAGATATCCACATGATTAAGAAAGAAATTAGACCTATACACAAAAATCAGCTCAAAATGGATTAAACACCTAAATGTGAAGCCTGAAAGTGTAAAACTTCTTAAAACAAAACAAAACAAAACAAAACATAGGGCAAAGGTTCATGACAGTGGTCTTGGCAATGATTTCTTGAACACGACATCAAAAACACATGCAGTAAAAGCAAAACTAGACCAGTAGGACATAAACTATAAGGCTTCTGCATAGCAAAGAAATCAACAGAGTGAAAAGGCAACCTACAAAATGGGGAGAAAATAATTGCAAACCATATTATCTGATGAGGGGTTAGTATCTAAAATACAAGGAATTCTTACAACTCAACAACAATAAGACCAAATAATCCAATTTAGAAGTGGGCAAAGAAACTGAATAGACGTTTCTCCAATGACAGCATACAAATTGCCAACAGGTATGTGAAAAGATGCTCAATACTAAGAATCATCAGGAAAATGCAAATTAAAACCCTCATGAGCTGTTAGGATAGCTATTATCACACCTGTTAGGATAGCTATTATCAAAAGAAGAAAAAAAAAAAACCCCACAAAAGATAGCCGGTGTTGGTGAGGATGTGGAGGAACTGGTACCCTTGTACACTGTTACTGAGAATGTAAAATGGTGCAGCCACTATGGAAAACAGTATAAAGGTTCCTCAAAAAATTAAAAATAGAAATATCATATGATTCAGCAATCCCACCTCTGGGTATTTATCTAAAAGAACTGTAATCAGAACCTCAAAGAGGTATGTACACTCACATACTTACTGCAATATTATTTACACCAGCCAAGATATGGAAACAAATTAATGCTTAATCTACAAATGAATAGATAAAGGTGGTATGTACGTACAAGGGAATATTATTTAGTCTTTTTCTAAAAAAGAAGGAAATCCTGCCATATGGATATCTCTGTAGGACATTATGCTATGTGAAATAAGCCAGTCACAGAAGGACAAACACTGCATTATTTCACTTACGATGTATCCAAAACAGTCAAACTCACTGAAGCAGAGAATAAAATGGTGGTTGCTATAGGCCACGGGGAGGAGGAAATGCGGAGTTGCTATTCAATGGGTATAAAGTTTCAGTTATGCAGGTGAATAAGTTCTAGAGATAGGATGTACAAGACTGTGCTTATGGTTAATGATCCTGTATCATACACTTTAATATTTAAGAGAGCAGATCTCATGTTAAGCATTCTTACCACAATGAACAAAACAGTTATAGTATATTAGTATATTGGCATAACTCTAGGAAAGTAATTTAGCAATATTTATCAATTGTCATGAAAAAGTTCAAAATTGTTGACTCCATAATCCCACTTCTGAGGCACCAACTTAACGAAATGTTGTAAGATACGGAAAAAGTCTTATACTTAAAGACATCCATTAAAGTAACACATGTGACTGTAAAAAATCAAAAGCAGTAATAGTCAATGGGGGACTATTCCTTCCACAGATTGTTTTCTAGCCAACGAAAATAAAAGTATTTAAAGTAGGGCAGTACCAATGGATAACTGCTCACAATAATAAAAATTATTAGATCATTAATATGCACATTGATGCTGAGAGGGAATACATGAAAATTGCTAAAGCTGCATTAGGGTGAAGAAATTACAGATGATGTTTCTTTTTTGTTTTTGCCAAAATTTCTGTAATGCTAAACTTGAATCATTAAAATAAATACATTTACTAATTATAAACATGAAACACTGTTTATAAAAAGATGCTTGGAAAACAGACATTTTTGTTAGTTGAAATTGGTTTATCTTCCTAATTCATCACCTAAAAACAGTTTACATATCATAGAAAACAAAACGAAACAAGTCTGCCCTGCAGTTTTTCATTTGGAAAGACTGATTTCTTCTAGGTTAGAAGGGTTCTCTGTCACGCCCCCATTGTTCAATACAAGCAAATTTACAATTTCCTGGGCTGTGACTTGCAGAATGCAGCCTCATCTGCCATCCTGGGACTAGACTCTTCCTTTGGGTTGAGGTAGCTGTGGAGTTGCTGTCAAAATAAACACCACAGTGAAGCAACACCCAAAGTGTATCTGAAGATTTTTAAAAAATTAACTGCTTTAAACCCATAGCATACTTAATAATTCCTGAGAAATACAGCTCTCCACTAGACCCAATGAGAACACAACATTTCCATTATACATGTCCTAAGGTATATGGAACACTTAAGTTCCAATATCAGGATTTCAATCAACTCAGTTGCTATTGGTTATAGAGTATAACTTATAGAAAAAGTTTAAAACCCTCTATACAGTTGACATAATTGAGAGTATTCCATCTTATTCCTAACATCCATTGTATACCTTTAAAAATATTTAAGAAAATACACAGTCAAGAATATAATTAAGAAGTATTTAAGAAAACTCCAAATGCCATGTTTTATAACTAAGAGAATTCTCACTTACATATAGCTACAATTCATGTATGGAAACAGCTTTTGCTTATTGATTTGAATCCAATCAAAAATCCTGATTTTATGTTTTACCTTGATCATGACTGAAACATTATTATTGAATACTTACATAAATTGTGTATTTCATTTATGAGAAAAGTAAAAATGCAAATTTCAAATTTTCAAAGAAGGCTTAATAAAACATATAAAAATGTTGATCTTTGACTATTTTATAACTGTTGTGTTAAAGAGAATCATGAAACTTTGCATTGCTAATATTGGATCAAGTAAGTGGAAAGCTTAAATATTAACATTTACTTTCCTTGGTCCTTTATCACATGTTACTTGCGATTCAGGCCATGTGAGTTTATATTGTCTGTGATAAGATATTAGAAACACATTTATGTAACCTAATGGGTTATAATCCAGAAAATGGATTAAGGCATTATCTTTCAAACTAGAATACGCCTTGCAAAAAATATCCTCTGAGAATACTGATGCTTTTAAGGACTGTTTGGGGTATTCTGAAGAAAGCTACAGATCAACACATGTAACTGAAATATAGTAAAACTTACTCACATGCTTTAGGGTTTCCTCTCTAAACACTATTAGGAGTTTTAGATTTTGGTGAACAAGCTGCCTTAGGTATTAAAAAGTAGGAAAATTCCTATTTATGATATGTAGTCATATGCTAATGATTCAAGCCCGTATTCTCACATATTTAAAAACATTAGGTTTTAAAAGACCAATTGGCTTGTAGTTCACTTAAAATATATTTATTTATGTCACCCGGAGGCTCTGATTAAAAACAAATAAATTACATTGTTAGGATGGTATATGAAGCCAGGCACAGTGTCATGTACTTGTAGTCCCAGCTACTCAGGAGGCTGAGGTGAGAGGACTGCTTACTTGAGCCCAGGGGTTCCAGCCTAGCCTGTGCAGCATAGTAAGATCTTTCTCTTAAAAAAGAAAAAAAAAAGATGGCATACCAGTGCTTGCAATTCAGTACAAAAATCTCAGGTCAGAGACTAGTCACTAGAGAATGACTCAGTAAAATGTTATGAGAAAGGATTGGGGCTTTTAATGTATTATTTATATCTTAGACTATAAATGGCAAATATCA
The DNA here is from genome assembly GCF_009761245.1 of Sapajus apella. Classification (NCBI taxonomy): domain Eukaryota; kingdom Metazoa; phylum Chordata; class Mammalia; order Primates; family Cebidae; genus Sapajus; species Sapajus apella. The sequence goes on along the minus strand of NW_022436946.1, from coordinate 13,615,676 downwards.
GAACTTGAGCATTTTTAGGTTATGTGACAGTATGTATTACCAACACCATATCTTTCCTAAGCTTCTGCCAGTTCTTTCATTTTTGTCTCATTTCTAGAACATACACAGCAGACTTTTATGTTTAAACTTGAACAACTCTGCCTGGACAGTGTAGCAGATTCACGCGCAACACATTTCCTAGAAAAAGAATCTCTAACTTCTATCCTTAATATGCCCCTGCCAGTATACTTTTGCCTGTGAATACCTATGTGGAGGGGACGTTAAATTCCATTTAACTGAAGGTACTTTGAGGTCTCAGGAGGTTTTGATGAGCATTTAAAACTTTAATTTTACAGGCCGGGCATGATGGCTCAAACCTGTAATCCCAGCATTTTAGGAGGCTGAGGCAGGCGGATCACCTGAGCTCAGGAGTTTGAGACCAGCCTGGGCAACACAGTGAAACCGTGCCTCTTCTAAAAATACAAAATTAGCTGGGTGTGGTGGTGCACGCCTGTAGTCCCAGCTACTAGGGAGGCTGAGTTAGGAGGATTGCTTGAGCCCAGGAGGCAGAGGTTGCAGTGAGTCAAGATCGTGTCATTGCGCTGCAACCTGGGTGACAGAGTGAGATACTATCTCAAAGAGACAAAAACAGAAATCCTTTAATTTTATTGATGCATGTTTCAAAGATGACTTATTCTAAATATCATAAGGCTCAGAAAAGTAAAAGTTACTGGAAATCAAAGAATCGTTTTCTTTGAGGAAATTTCCACCAGATTTTTATGCAACATAATTGTGCTCAATTAATACATCTTAAGAATTTGGTCCCATATCATTTAAAAGGCATACCATATACATAATGATATTTATGAAGAATTAAAATATTAACCAGAAATACCATTTTCATTTATTGAATATCTATTATGTTTCAGAATGTATTAAGTGCTTTAAATACCTTGTCTCATTAAATTTATTGCAGACAGTGAGACTGCATAAAGACCGCATGTTAGGAAATAAGTCTTCATACTGTATAGAAATGAAAACAGGCTCAAAGAAGCAATTTGTCAACATAAATGGCTAAATTATGAATAAAATCCACATCAATTTGACTTTAAAATCTATTATCCTAACTACTATGGTACAGTGTTTTCCAAATAATTTTTTTTTTTTTTTCAAAATTTACTTTAGTCTTTTCACTGTTTTGCTGGGGTGTTTTTCCCCTTTAACTAGTGATATTTTGGCAAATACAGACTAGAAAGTCAAAACTTACAATCTTATTAAGGAAAGAACTTGCATTGTTTTTTAGTTTATGTGCAAGTAACACTATATAATTTGCTTTATGGGATATAGATCCTTTTCTTGTGCATAACTCACTTGATCTCAAATTAAGGCGATTTTAAAGAGGAGGAGACTGAGGCTCAGGGAAGTTAAATGGGATTTGGCTGTGGTCAGACGAACATTAAGTGTTGGAGCTGAGTTTTGAAATTTGGTTTTTTGACTTTCAAATACAATAGTCCATCTTCTTGGTAAAGGTACAGAGGCAATGTAAGTTTGAGAACAGCTAGTGTTTGAGTGCTTTGCTTAACACGATTTGCAGCTTCTAAAAAATATGCCAACCATAAAATTCCTGGTAAAGGAGCTTGAGGTAGCCACACAGCATGACCTTCATAGTGTATGTGGAAGGGGCTGCCCCTCCCGAGGTGGCTGAGCAGAACTCTGGCCTCACCCAGGCTTCAGACAAGGAGAGATGTTATTGAGCCTGCGACCTGGCATTTCACCATGAAATTATCTTTCTGGAGTACTCAATTTAATTAGTAGGAAGAAGACTTCCTGATTTTTTCTTTTCTGCTCAAAACATTGTTTGAATCATCTATGATAACAGAAGATATTAACATTGCATGTTGACTTTCTTTTCCAAAAGTTAGAACAAATCAGCCATGGTCTGTCAACTACAGTAGACAGACTTATCCATGGTTTCACTTTTTGAGGTTTCCATTACCTGTGGTCAGCCACAGTCTGAAAATTGGTGAGTACAGTACAATAAGATATTTTTAAGAGAAAGAGAGACCACATTCACATAACTCCTATTATACTATGTTATAACTGTTCTATTTTATCTTTAGCTACTGTTGTTAATCTCTTACTGTGCCAAATTTATAAATTAAACTGTGTCATAGGTGTATATGCATAGGAAAAGACATAGTACATACAGGCTTCAGTGCTATTCACCATTTCAGGCATGCACTGAGGATTTTGGAACTGTGGGTGGAAGGACAACTGTATGAAAACAATTAGCATGTTCTATGGCAGTGAGACTCCTGATTTTATATAAAGCTGTATCCTTTTTTGTCATTTTGTTTGGTCTTTTTACAAAGAGAGTAGGTGTGGTCTCTCCTACTTTGCTGTCCTATTGAAAACTAGGGATGGATTCATTAATTTGATAATTAACTGCCTACTGGTTGCCAGGCACTGTTCTAGGTGCTTGGTATACAGCAATGAACAAAACAGAAAACATTCACTGCCCTCAATGAGGATATATTCTAGCATGAGGAAAGACAATAAACATTAAAGCATCAGGTAGTGAAAAGTGCTGAGGTCAGGCCAAACAATGACAGAGAGCACATTTTTTTCTGGGGGGTCACGTGTAACTTACTGTTCATTATTCCACAGTAGCTTGATGGTGAAAACAAGTTCTGCTCCCACAACTGTGTGGACTCTCATTAATGAGTGGCAGAGCTGGCATATGTCGAGTATGCACACGGGTGCTAAGTATGCAGAGGACAGTTCCCCCTGCACCACCACTCCAAAGAAAGTATGGTTTTTATTGAAATTTGAATTTATGGAAACATGAAGCTATGTTTTCTACTTTTGCTGGAAATTGGAAAACTAGAACCAAAATCAAGCATACGGAAATTGAATATTTTCAAGCCGCTTATCTAAGAGTTTCTGACCAGTTATCTGGATTTTAAAAACATTCTCTCCTCAATTTTAAATTTCTCTATTGAGCATTTATCCAATTTCCTTACTGAGTAATCTCTATTTCACCTTATAGAATCAAACCTATTTTATCACATCCAAATGATAATGAAACCCAGTGCTTATGCATCAACTACATCTTATTCTAATACTTAAAAACATATGTAAACATGCTTTCTGCAAAGAAAGATACATCTCCATAAAATAGAATCATTAAAGGTAAAAAAAAAAAAAGGAAAGTCAGCTGGTTGAACAAATATTAGGCAAGGCATTTTTACTCTCCCCAACGTATATACAATTCTGAACATTTGAGATTATTCCATTGTTTAATGATATTGACACACTTATAGAATATAAATAACCTGTCTGAAATTACACAACCAATAAATGTCAGAGCTAAAAGGAAAATTCAGATCCAACCCCCTCGATATTTCTAACATGCTGCCCTGACTCTATATTTTATAATCATAAAATACGAAAAGCAAACCACTTATTCACACTAACCCATCTTCTAACAATTGCAGGATACTGGCAACTATATATAACTCATGTATCTCTCCTGTATCAGATACAGGAGATGTGTTTTTATAATACAAATTTGCAAATATTATCTGTGAAAATAAATATTTATATTTTTAAAAGGCAAATAATTTAGTGAATAAAGTGACTTTATTATTCTAAAAATTAAACTTAATAGAACACCCACATAAAGAAACTTAAAGAAAAGGAAATAAGGTAATAAAAATTAATCTTCGAAAAGTAGTCTATAAGGTTCCAATGCCTGTAGTTTTTTCTGTAAAGCCCACATGTGACTCACTGTTTACATATCATGAAAATGAAAGGATTCTGGGAAAGAAAGACATAACTGGGTGGCACAAATAATGTTTCTGATCAAAAACAAAACAAAATAAAAAACCAATAAGTAGGCAAGATAAATGTGATCTTTCTTCTTAATAAACAAACAACAGCACTCCCCAAATACATCTCTCTAAATAGAAAAGCAATCGGTTTTCAAAAATCCTGGTCTGATCTAGATACAAATATTAAGAGGGCTAAAACATTATGAATAAATTATATACTGAAATTTTTTTTGGACAGCAGCATAATTGCACGTTTGTATAGTTTGCTACTGTTCAGCTTCTCACTGTTTTTTTGTAAAAAAAAAAAAAAAAAAGAAAGAAATATAGAAAATAGAGAATGATGATGGTTTGCCTTTAATTTTCATGGAAACTAACATATGGCTCTAGGACATGAAGACAGAAGTATAAATATATAGTTTATATAACAAAGGTCATTTTATTTAAATTCCCATTCCTTTTCCTAAGAATATTAAAACAAAGATTAAACAAATCTATTAGAAGATTTCCTACTTTGTATTTCTACTTGTTACAAGTATTAATTTGTCAAAATGGATTTAAAGATTGCCTGATTCTTAAATGTCCTTATTGAGGTTTTCAAAACACATTTTGAGCCCAAGAACTTACAGTCCAGTTTAGTATCTTCCATGCTAAAATCCTTCTTTCTTGAATATCCTGCAACATATCTGCATGTCTTCCTCTTCTTGCTTTGCGTCCTCAGCCAGGCAAAGACCAAATATCAGTGAAGGGGCAGTTTAATCATGCCAAGTATTATCTCTCACACAGCGTGAGGTAGCTCAGAAGAAGAGCAAAGGGTGGTGAGACATACAACTCGACAGCCACTGTTTTTAAACAGTAACCGTGTTCACTGAACCAAGCACAAACTGAGAAAGGCTTCTGTTCAAAAAAGCCAGTGAAGCTCAAATGGCTATGGGCTGGGAGCAGGGGAGGCATTTCCTGGTTAAGAAATGGTTGCTAAACATCAGCTCGGTCTCAGGGATTCAAACTCAGAGGCCCCAAACAGAATGCACATTAAACATACACTAAAAACTTAATTGTTTACCAAAATGATCTAAATGTTACATACAATTCTCCAGACTCTCTGTCTTTGGGTTTTCTGATGCATTAACAATGACATTTAAAACTCTGAAGGTTATGGCTGATTTTGTTCCCATACCAAAAGCATCTGAAAAAGGTGATCGTTTAAAATCAGTCAGGCAGAGTGACCTCTGTTCTCCCTTCACTGCTGAGAACTGACACGGAGTCACTGAGAAAGTGTATGGAATGACATTTAGTTGCCCTGTTCAGAAGGTCCAAAAACTTGACTTGCTTTAGCAAGTTTTGAATAATTACGAAGGATTTCACAGGGGAGAGGAAGAAACAGTGAATTCAAATGCTAAAGTAATAGAAGTTATTTCTATATGCATTAAACATTGGTCCTCAGAGTTTATCTTTTTTTAGTCAGTGATATATTGCATTGTAAACTGTGAACTCAACATGTCTGCCACACTTTTGACTTAGAATTATCTTTAAAAGGGCTTTTTGTTTAGGGTTATAGAGTGGGAACCGAGGAGAAAGGATCACGTTAAACCCTTGCCTAGCCCTCACAGCATTGAAAAACATGTGACTTGGGGACCAGAAAACTTTGATTAAAACCAATTACCTTAATGAGTTTGGGTGAGCAGTGGGCCCACTGTGAAAAATTTTTGGATGAAAATAAAACCTTCCAAGCCCCTCTGAACTAGCCCCTTCGAGAATTTGGATCTGACCCAATAGAGATTGGCCACTCATGGTTTCTAAGATGTGTGAGAGTCAAGCATGTGCACTGGACTTGGCAACTAACCTTGTTAATACCCTTGGAACTACAGACTCCTTAGGAGGAGCCAGTGGAGTGCCAGTTCCAACTCAGCATCACTCCTACAGCCCCAGAGACCCAGCATCAGAATGTATGATCACCACTCCCCACCTACTCCATTTTCAAAAGTAGCCTATATAGACACGGGCAACACATTGTGGGCAAGGCTTCTCCATCTTGGTAATACCTTTTTTCCTCTCTTAAGGTACTGCTACTGACATTTTAGACTGGATAATTCCTTGTTGTGGATGGCAGCTGAAACTTATTGATCATCTATTATGTGTCAGATATTATTCTAAGGGCTTTTACACATATGAACCGGTCTAATCTCACAACAACCCTCTTATGACACCAGTTTTACGGATGAAGAAACTGAGATGCAGAAGAACTGCTGAAGATGATAAGTGACAGACTCTTAATTCCTATACAGATGCTGCTCGACTTACAATGGGGTTATGTGCTGATAAGCCGATTGTAAGTTAAAAATATCCTAAGTTGAAAAAGCACTTAATACACTTAACCTATTGAATATTATAGCTTAGCCTAGCCTACCTTAAATGTGCTAAGAACATTGACAAGAAGCTATAATTGGCAAAACCATTTAACACACAGCTTATTTTATAATACAGTGTTGAATATCTCATGTAATTTATTGAATACTGTACCCAAAATGAAAAACACAATTGTTGTAGGGGTACTCAAAGTGTGTTTTCTACTGAACGCATATCCCTTTCACACCATCATAAAGCTGTAGACTCCTGAGCTAGGAATGGCTGCACTATGTTCCACTGCAACATTTACCTTCCCTCTAAGTAAGGAGGTGACTTCTCACTTACGAGCAACAAAGGCATTCAGGCCAGTGCTGCCTGCTGATGGGAAATGACTGGTACCACAAGTAGAGAAGAAAGGCAGGGAAAAACAGAGGACATTGTGTGGCGACAATGTACTACTCTTCCCTTAGGAAAAAAGAGTTGTTGTTTTTTTTAAACTAATGGTGATGAATTCATCCAGAAAAACAGCTGAATGCCAAGAAGAGAGAAAAGAGAATTAAGGGTTTTGTATATGACAAGTGGCTCAAGCCAATTTCTCTGTCCCAGTGCATGGAGCAGTGGGTACTATCAATTATGCATTATCTTAAACTGTACACTGCACGGCCCCTGTCATAGAAAGAGGCATGATCCTAAATCCACACATCTTTTCTCAAGACTAAGGCATCAGCTTATCTCTACTTTTGGTTTCATTCTCCTTTTTTTCTTTCTTTCCCTCCCTCCCTGCCTTTCTTTCCTTCCTTCCTTCCTGCTTTCTTTCTTGCTTGCTTGCTTTCTCTTTCTCTTTTCTTTCTCTCTTTCTTTCTTTGAAGGTCTCATTCTGCCACCCAGGCTGGAGTGCAGTGGTGTGATCAAGTGATCCTCCCACCTCAGCCTCCTGAGTAGCTGGGACAACAGGTGCATGCCACCATGCCCAGTTTTTTTTTTTTTTTTTTAGAGAAGGGGTTTCACCATGTTGCCCAGGCTGGTCTCAAACTCCTGGCTCAAGTGATCCTCCCGTGTCTGCCTCCCAAAGTGCTGGGATTACAGGTGTGAGCCTGGCCTGGTTTCATTTTCAATATATTGTATAGCAAAGCTACATCAGTGCTGGATACTAGCAGATGGATGAAGCCCAAATTGCTAATGTACAATTTAATGTAAAGAAATGGAAATCAAGGGTAAATAAAAATTTGTTCAAGTCAAGATCACACAATATCCCTAACAAATATAAAATATAATAAACTTTTTTTTAATGGGAGTTGGTGAATTATAAACTTGACTACAGAGGAGTTTGGGGAAAATTCTGAGGAGCCACGTCCTCCCCTTTTGCGCACTGATTCATTTCCTGTTCACCGCCTACCTGCTTTCTTTAGAGTCGTTCTAACCCTGCTCTCTGGTCAAGTTCATGATTCACCAGCTGCTTCCTCCAATCTTAAGTCTACGCTGCTACCCTCAAAACTGAAGAAAGCCTTGTCTTACCCTGGTAACACGTGGAGGCTGCTCACATCCTTTCTGATTCTCTCTCATCAAATCTGCAATCTGACACCTTGCTCGGCTTGGTTCTTTCCTCTTTCCTGTTTCTCCCTCTTAACTTTTTGGCTACTAATAGAGAAACTAGTTTTTGTAAAACAGGAACTTTGAAGTTGCAGCAAGAATTCCGTGAGGTTGAGATATCTAATAGCATTCCTGCTTATTGTCTCCACCCCAGCTTTCCTGAGGTATAACTGGCAAATAAAAATTGTATATATTTAAGGTGTACAACATAAGGAAGTGCTCTAACTATACACTACGAAATGATTACCATAATCAAGTTAGTTAATACTTCCATCACTTCTCATAGTTATCATTTTGTGTTTGTGGTAAGATCACAAGATGTACTCTCTTAGCAAATTCAAAGTATAAAACATAATATTGTTAATGATAGTCACCATGCTGCACAGTAGGCCTCCAGAATTTAGTCGTCCTACCAGAGATTTTGTACCCTTTGGCCAACATCTAATTTTCCCCACCCTCCTCTGCTTGCTTTTAACAACGCTTTATTCCACAGAGAATTGCGTCCTCCTGCATTCTTTTGTATTCCTTAGACCACATCAGAAGTGGTAGTAGCAGAGGGTCTGTGTGTGTGTGTGTGTGTGTGTGTGTGTGTGTGTGTGTTTTCGTGTATGTGTGACAGTGAATATATAAATGAAAAGATGAGGCCAGGCATGGTGGCTCATGCCTGTAATCCGAGCACTTTGGGAGGCTGAGGTGGTTTGATCACTTGACGTCAGGAATTTGAGTCTAGCCTGGCCAACACAGTGAAACCCCATCTCTACTAAAAATACAAAAAATTAGCCGGGCGTGGTGGCAGGTGCCTGTAATCTCAGCTATTTGGGAGGCTAAGGGAGGAGAATCGCTTCAACCCGGGAGGCGGAGGTTGCAGTGAGCCAAGGTCGCGCCACTGCACTCCAGCCTGGGCAACAAGAGCAAGACTCTGTCTCAAAAAAAGAAAGATGAAGATCTAGTTGTTCTACCAGATAACTGAAAGCACATGGATAGGCTAAGCACTTCATCTGAAAAAAAAAAAAATTGCACTTACGGTGCATTCTCATTATTTACATCATTATTTTTTCTTGCAGACTTTCATAATTTTACACTAGAATCACATACACTAAATTTCATTATCATAATTATCAAAAGGGTACAGTTTAAACTCTTGGTGTTTGGTAGAATTGTGTTTATCTAACATAAATGCTGAGGAGCTTGGCTACTGCTATTTTAAGAGGGAAATGCTGAGAAACAGATTTCACTTATGTTTTATTTATGGTTACAGAAAAGTAAAAGCAGCGATTCATTTTATAAAGAAGTTTGTGCTATTTTCCTGAAAGCTAAAAGCACACACATAGTATACATTATTAAAGGACCCAGGTCACCCACTATTATTTGCTGCAAGCTGGTTTTGTTCATGGTGAGTCTTACTTAAACACATCTGAATTGTTTCAAATCTCAATGGCAACCCAGGGGTACTGCAGCACATCATGTGCTTTGGACTCCCTTCTTAATCATAGTTCTTGATTTTCCATTGCTTTTGTGTTCAAAAAGTAACAGGTGGAGCCTAGGCAACATAGTGAAACCACCATCCATAAAAAACACATTTTTAAAATAATGGAAATCAGAAATTGGTAAAAATAGGTGGAGCTTTGGGGGGTGTACTGTTTGTTTTTAACATTTACAATGTAATCTGGCACTTGGGTTTTACTTTCCATCTCAACAGTTATCTTATTCTCTTTTCTTTCTCCTTTAGAGAGTCTCTAGAGGATACATTCTTTAAGATGCTGGAAAAGGAAGTTGCTGGGGTGTATTTTTTAGCCCCAGTTTTATAGTACCTTGGACAGTGACAAAAGCCACCCATGCTGTTTATTTAGGAGATACTCGCTCGATTCAGTTACAGATACACCCTGCATGTGATTGTTTCTCAAAATCTGAATTTACATTACCCTGGAATCTTGCACGCAGTCCTCAATTGCAGAGACACCTAAACTTCACAAAAGCAGACAAAACTATAACAAGAGATGCTTTTATTTTCTATATTAATACTTTTCTACTCTGCCTGTAATCAAGCCTTCCCACTCTTCTTCCTATACTTACTACAGGCATATCACCAGCTACGACGGGCTTTCCTGTGGCACTTGTGAGACTCATACTGGTTTAAGGATAATTACAATGAAGTCACTTTTAAATGTTTATGACTGAAGCAAAAGTTCTTATGGAATATTTCAGCAAAATCAGGTTGCCCAGTCTGGATTACTGGGGCTGAAACCCAGTTTTGGTCAAATGCTAGATTCTTTCTAGCAAGGGTCAGTTGCTACCAAGAGTCAATTGCTTCTTTCAATGGAAAGAATTTCTGCCAAAATACTATTTCTCAAGCATTTTTTTTTACAACTTCTAGAAGATTTAATTGTCCCCTTTCACAAAGGAAACTTATAGTCAAATATTATCTGAACTCTCTACCTTTTGCTGTCAATTCCTACAAATTAATTACAATGTATTTCAGAGAGGATTTCACTGAGACAGAGGATTAATGGGAGAGCTTGACAGCTGGAGTCTGATGTTAGATTAGAAATTAAAATAAGGAACTTGACCTAGTTTCAATAGGGACATTTGTTAATTTCCTTAAACCAAATCAATGTAATCTTTCAGTTATTTGCCTTCAGAATATGGGGCTAAAATACCTATGTTATGATAGGGAACAAAAACATATTATCCATATGTATAAGAAACTCTTGTACAAAATATCTTTGACTTTAAAAAACACATATAATTTGATGTTTCCTTTTTGGTATATGCCAGGCTATGAACACTCATTCATTGCTCCCAACCACTGGCCCTAGACATTACACTCTCTTCAGTGAGTAGCAGCCAGCAATGTCACAATGAAGTTGGGGAATAGAGGGAAGGAAAATGGCAAGTATAACATACCCCAAAGAAGAAATTCTTCTCTCATAACCTATTTGCATGCAGCCTACTTGACATATTGGGCAAACAGCCTAGGCTCAAACTAGTGTTACCACTTTGCTTCTGGCTTTAGCCTACCAACTCATTCCTGTAACTTGTCAGATTCGTCTCCCTAAAAAAACAGCTCAAGTAGCTCATCATTCCCCTCCTCAGATCATACCTTCCAAGTGTCCACTAAATCAAGGTCACTGCAATGTCTTTCCATCTACTTTTCAAGAATTATTCCCCATTCCAGATAGCCCATGGTTTTTACAGAATGGATGCACTTGCTATTCCTTTAACATGACTCATGATTTCATTTTTATAATTACTTTCCATGTCAATAAAAGCTCTTCATAGATGTATCAAATATGCTAGCTATGTTCACCTTCTGCACATAAAAGTTATTTCAATTTTTACTATGACTTTATACATAAAGTTTTAACTGCAGATTAGATTGCAAGGGGAATTAGTAGGTCAAAAGTAGGAATAGCTTTAGGGCTTTAATACCTAGCACCCAAAATAATTTCCTGACAGGTTTTACCAAGTTACTCTCTTACCAACATTGTAGGTGAGTTCCTATCTAAATGTACTGCATAGTCTCATTAAAAGCAAACACAAATCTTGGTACAGCATTTATAAAAGGTTGTAAACATAAATGATATAATTGAACATACAGTAGAATTAGCATTTTTAGAGAATATATTACCATTTTAATATAAATTTTGCCAGTAGTATGGTAGATTCTCTAACAAAGGCATTTCTACTGAAAATAGTTACACAGAATATGCCCTCAATTACAGCTCTTACTATTAACTACTGAGAGCAGATCAGTCTTCTTGATGTGTTGATCTTTAAACTTTCTTTTAAATATAATAAACATACTGCTAATACAACATCATGTTCCACCTCCTGTGATTTAAATAATCTGCTACAAAGCTGACAAATATGACCGAGTTTTAGTATCAAAATTATAATTAGTTATGAAAGGTATATGAGAAAGTTGGCTTAGTTAATTTTTGTATTTTTTAGGATGCAGCAATCCTTTATTTTTATATACTTTGACAAAGAAGTTTTCAATACACAATCTTCCCAGTGGAGAAGAGAGAACATGAAAATTAGCCTCTAGCCATCATGAGGAGCTCTGCTCGGGGTCTAGGATCCTCTTTGCCCAAGTGGCAGTGAAGGGGTGTACTTCCCTTCCTTTATGAGCGCAGCCTGCTGCTTCTTGATGGTACGTATGTTTCATCATTTTCTGCTGAAACATACCTTCTATAAAAGCATCAAATTGTATCTTGCACTCCTTCTCTGCCTAAATACGACCAACTCCACATGACATTCTTTTCTGAAAGCATGGCGTTAAGTAGAAAGCTTGTGGAACAATTCAGCATGGATTGTCATCCAGTGATCTTTGTGGTCCAATCTTTTCTGTACATCAAAGAAATGTAAGGCATCCCGCAGAGGGCCCTTGTCTCCTCCCTAGCCTGGTTTAGTTAATTTACTTGAGTGTGAACTATCCAAAGGGATCCTGCTTTGCTTCTGACACTAGGACCCATGTAACATGGGGCATGTCATTTATTCTCAAGAGCCGTGCTGTCCAGTAGGGTAGCCACATGTGCCTACTTAAATTTAAATTAATCAAATTAAAAATTCAGTTTCTTAGTTGCAGTAGCCACAGTTTAGATAATTTCTAAAGTACCTTCTAAAACTAAATTCTAATGATTTTTGTGGCTTTGAAGTTCTTTTTAAGGTGCTTTGACTCTCTGAAAACTTTGCAAAAATATTATATCTACAAATATTTTAACTCATTAAATAATAGAATTTCAGAAATGAAAGCTTCTTTTAGATCACCTTCATTTATTTCCTAATTTTTAACACAGAAAAAGCTGAAGTAGAGGATATAAGAGATTTGTTCAAGTTCGTATGATTAGTGAATGGATGAGCAGAACCAGAACATACAATTCATAATCTATGACACCTGTTCCAGGATTGCCACTGTATAAAAGAGAAAAGGAATCAGTTACATTAAAAGCAAAGACCAGTGAGTATCTGCATACATTTTAGGTGTGTATGTGTATGTATATGTGTGTGTATATATATACAAATCTGAGACAATTTGACCATCAAAATATGTAATTAGCAAAAAGAATTATAGCCCATAGAATAAATATTCATGAGTCTACACTGATACAAACAAGAGAGAAGTAAGACCTCTTCCTTATGGTAGAAAGCCAACTAACAAATGTAGAAGGAATGATGAATTTTAAAAAATCAGTATTTGGCAACCAATATAATACTAATTGATCCAGGCAAGAATCATTGAAGCTAAAATTAATGGATGAATATGTAAGAAAGAACAGAACATTTACATGGCCTCAAAATAACTCCTCACAAGATACTTATTAATTGAAAACAAAAAATTAGTAACCTTATAGTGGAGAAACCTAGCAGACACCACCTCAAACAGGTGATGGAGGTTAAAACTGGAACAAATCAACATGTGCCTCTTGATATGATACATGGAGAACAAAAAATCACTTCTGCGGCATTCGAGCCAAATATATATTTTCTCAGTCTAATTATAAGGAAATATCAGGAAAATCCAAACTGAGAGACATCCTACAAAATAACTGCCCTTGAATGCTTCAAAAATGTAATATTATGAACTACAAAGATTCAAAGGAAGTGGTAAAGATTAAAGAGACATGATAGCACAATACGTAATTTTGATTTTCATTTGTTAGAAAAGACATTATTGGGACAAATGATGAAATATTTATAAGGTCTATAGATTAGACAATGGAAACCCCCAAAAGAGGAGTAGCTAAACTTAAATCAGATAAAACAGATTTCAAGGCAAAAATCATAAGAAGAGCCAAAGAAGGCCATTATTTAATGACCAAAGAGTCAATTCATTAAGAGGATATAAAAACTGCAAATATATAGTCACCCAACACTGGAGCACTCAGAAACAGAAAGCAAATGCTAGAGCTAAAGAGAAAGACTGACACCATTACAATAATAGCTGGAAACTTCAACACCACACTTTCAGCATTGGACAGATCATTTAGACAGAAAACCAACAAGCATTACACTCAATCTGCACTATAGATCAGATTGATCTAATAAGTATTCATAGGACACTTCATCCAACAGCTGTGGAATACACATTCTACTCCTCAGCACATTGATCATTCTCAAGGCTAGAACATATGTTAGGCAACAAAACAAGCATTTTAAAATTCAAAAATAATTAAATAATGTTAAGGACATTCTCTGATCTAACTAGAGTAAAACTAGGAATCAATAACAAGAACACTTTTGGAAATTACACAAATGCATGGAAATTAAACAATATGCTCTCGAAGACAAGTGGATCAATGAAGAAATTAAAAAGGAAATTAACAAATTTCTTGTAACAAATGAAAATGCAAACATATTATGCCAAAACTTATGGGGCACAGTGAAAACAGTACTAAAAGGAAAGTTTATAGCACTAAGTGCTTACATAAAAAAAGCAGAAAAACTTCAAATAAGTAGCCTAATGACATTGTACAGAATGAGAATAGCAAGAGCAAACCAAACACAAGATTAGTAGAAGAAAAGAAATTAGGGTATAAATAAATAAAATTGGCCAGGCGTGGTGGCTCAGGCCTGTAATCCCACCATTTTGGGAGGCCCCGGTGGGAAGATGGCTTGAGGCCAGGAGTTCAAGACCAGCCTGGGTAAAACAGCAAGACCCTGTCTATACCAAAAAACAAAAACAAGCAGACAAATAACAAAACCAAACAAAAACAGAAACATAACTTCTTTTTTTTTTTTTTTTTTTTGAGACGGAGTTTTGTTCTTGTTAGCCAGGCTGGAGTGCAATGGCCTGATCTCGGCTCACCGCAACCTCCACCTCCTGGGTTCAGGCAATTCTCCTGCCTCAGCCTCCCGAGTAGCTGGGATTACAGGCGCGCGCCACCATGCCCAGCTAATTTTTTGTATTTTTAGTAGAGACGGGGTTTCACCATGTTGACCAGGATGGTCTCGATCTCTTGACCTCGTGATCCACCCACCTCGGCCTCCCAAAGTGCTGGGATTACAGGCTTGAGCCACCGCGCCTGGCCACATAACTTCTTTAAAAAGAACAAAAGACTAACAAAATGAAGCACTGGTTTTTAGAAAAGATAAAATAAAGCAAACATTAGCCAGAATAAGAAAAAAGAGACATGATCCAAATAAAATCAGAAATGAAAAAGGAGGCATCACAATCAATATTGCAGAAATTCAGAGGATTATTAGAGGCTACTATGAGCAACTATATACCAATAATATACCTAGAAGAAATGGATAAATTCCTAGACACACAAACCTACCAAGCTTGAACCATGAAGAAATCCAAAACCTGAACAGGCCAATAACAAATAATGAGATCAAAGAAATAAGAAAAAGTTTCCCAGCAAAGAAAATCCAAGGACCCCATGGCTTCACTGCTGAATTTAACTAAATATTTAAAGAAGAATTAATGCTAATCCTACTCAAATTATTCCAAAAAAAATAGAGGAGGAGGGAGTACTTCTAAAGTCATTCTAAGGGGCATGACACCAAAATCAGACAACGATACATCAAAAAATTTGAAAGAAGAAAGAAGGAAAGGAAGAAAGGGAAGGAAAAGAAAAAGAAAGAAAGAAAACAAATGACAGGCCAAGATTCCTGATGAGCACTGATACAAAAATCCACAACAAAATACTAGCAAACCAAATTCAACACCACATTAAAAAGATATTCATTATGACCCAGTGGGATTTATCCAAGGAATGCAAGGATGGTTCAATATATGCAAAATCAATGTGATACATCATATCAACAGAATAAAAAAACACATAATTATTTCAACTGATGCTGTAAAAGCATTTGGTAAAGGTCAACATCCCTTCATGATAAAAACCCTCAAAAACTGGGAATAGAAGAAACATACCTCAACATAATAAAAGTCATATATGATAGGTCCACAGCTAGTATCACATTGAATGAGGAAACACTGAAAGCCTTTCCGCTAAGATCTGGAACAAGACAAGAATGTCCACTTTCACCACTGCCATTCAACATAGTACTAGAAATCCTAGCTAGAATAATCAGACAAGGAAATAAAGTTCATCCAAATTGGAAAGAAAGAAGTCAAATTATTTTTGTTTGCAAATGATATGACCTTATATTTGGAGAAACCTAAAGACTTCACCAAAATACTATCATAACTAATAAACAAATTCAGTAAAGTTGCAGGATACAAATCAACATACAAAAATCAGTAGTATTTTTATAGGCCAACAGCAAACAGTCAAAATCAAGAAAGTAATCCCATTTACAATAGCTATAAATAAAATGCCCAGAAATAAACTTAACCAAAGGAGTGAAAGATATCTTCAATGAAAACTGTAAAACACTGATGCAAGAAATTGTAAAACACACAAAAAAGGAAAGAATGGAAAGATATTCATAGATGGGAAAAATAAATATTGTTAAAATGTCCATAGTACCCAGATTCAATGTAATCCCTATCAAAATACCAATGACATTGTTCACAGAAATAGAAAAACAATTCTAAAATTTATTTGGAACTACAAAAGACCCCAATAATCAAAAAGAACAAAATTGGAAGAATTGCATTACCTGATTTCAAATTATACTGCAGAGCCATAGTAACCAAAATAACGTGGTACTGACATAAAAACAGAAGCACAGATCAACGGAACAGAAGAGAACCCAATAATAAATCCATACATCTATATTAAATACATTTTTGACCAGACTATGCCAAGACTATACATTGGCAAAAGGATAGTTTCTTCAATAAATCGTGCTGGGAAAATTGAATATCCACATGCAGAAAATAAAGCTAGACCTCCATCTCTTGCCATATACAAAAGTCAATCAAAATGAGTTAAATACTTACATCTAATACTTTAAACTATGAAATTACTAAAAGAAAACATTGGGGAAACTCTCCAAAACATTAGTCTGGGCAAAGATTTCTTGAGTAATATGACCCCACAGGCACAGGCAACCAAAGCAAAAATGGACAAATGGGGTAACTTCATGTTAAAAAGGTTTTCACAGCAAAGGAAATAATCAACAAAGTGAAGAGACAACCCACAGAGTGGAAGAAAATATTTGCAAACTACCCATTTGACAAGGGATTAATAATGAATATATAAGGAGCATAAACAACTCTATAGGGAAATATCTAATGATCTGCTTTTGAAATGGGCAAAAGGTCTAAATAAACAGTTCTCAAAAGAAGACATACAAATGTCAAACAAGTACATAAAAGGGTGTTCACCGTCTTGATTATCAGAGAAATGCAAATCAAAACTACAATGAGATATCATCTCACCCCAGCTAAAATGGCTTTTATTCAAAAGTCAGGCAATAAGAAATGCTGGTGAGGATATGGATAAAAGGAAACCCTTATACAATGCTAGTGGTAATCCGAGATTACCACTGCTAGGTTTATGCCCAAAATTAGGAAATCACATGTATCAAAGAGATATGCACTCCTATATTTATTACAGCACTACTTACAGCAGCCAAGATTTGGAAGCAACCTAAGTATCCATCAACAGACAAATGAATAAAGAAAATGTAGTGCATATGCACAATGGAGAACAATTCAGCCATAAAAAAGAATGAGATCTTGCTATTTGCAACAACATGGATGGAAATGGAAGACATTAAGTGAAATAAGCCAGGGACAAAAGGCAGATTTTGTGTGTTCTCACCCATTTGTAGAAGCTAAACATTAAAACAACTGAACTCATAGAGATAAATGGCAGAATGATGGTTACCAGCGGCTGGGAAGAGTAGTGTGAGTGGTGACAGGGGTGGAAAGAGTGGGGATGGTTAATGGGTACAGAAAAAGAATAAGATCTAGCATTTGATAGCACAACAGGTTGACTACAGTCAACAATTTGTTGTACACTTAAAAATAACTAAAAGAGCCTGTAATCCCAGCACTTTGGGAGGCCAAGGCGGGTGGATCATGAGGTCAAGAGATCGAGACCATCCTGGCCAACATGGTAAAATCCCATCTCTACTAAAAATACAAAATTAGCCAGGTGTGGTGGCACGCGCCTGTGGTCCCAGCTAGTCAGGAGGCTGAGGTGGAAGAATCGCTTGAACCCGGGAGGAGGAGGTTGCAATAAGCTGAGATTGCGCCACTGCACTCCAGCCTGGTGACAGAGTAAGACTCCATCTCAAAACAAACAAAAAAACTAAAAGAGTATAACTGGATTGTTTGTAACACAAAGAAAGAATAAATGCTTGAGGTGAATGCCCCATTTACCCTGATGTGATTGTTATGCATTATATGTCTATATCAAAATATTTCACATACCCCATAAATATATATAGCTACTAGGCACCCACATTAAAAAAATAATAAATAAATAAATAAATAAATTTATATTTATTTATAATTTATATTTATTTATATATTTATATATATTTACATATATATATTATATAATATATATAATATATATTATATGAATATTATATATATATTATATAATATATACAATATATATTATAATATATATTATATAATATATATATAAAATATATATATATATATGTAGAGAGAGCGAGTGTGTGAATCTTGCTTTGTCACCCAGGCTGGAGTACAGTGGTGCGATCTTGGCTCACTGCAACCACTGCAACCTCCATTTCCTGGATTCAAGTGTTTCTCCTGCCTCGGCCTCCTGCGCAGCTGCGACTACAGGTGCGTGTCACCTCACCTGGCTAATTTTTTTGTATTTTTAATAGAGTCAGGGTTTCACCGTGTTAGCCAGGATGGTCTCAATCTCCTTGTGATCGCCCTTGTATCCGCCCGCCTTGGCCTCCCAAAGTGCTGGGATTACAGGTATGAGCCACTGCGCCTGCCCAAAAATATTTTTAAATTATTAACATTTGAAAAATCCAAGTGAAGGGTACATGGGAATTCTTTGTACTATTCTTGCAACTCTTCAGCTTTTCTGTAGGTCTGACATTATGTGTGTGAAAAAATTTAAAAAGATTAATATTAGAGAAATGTAAATTAAAACCACAATAAGATACTACCTCACACCCGTCAGAATGGCTATTAAAAAATTAAAAAATGGCCGGGCGCGGTGGCTCAAGCCTGTAATCCCAGCACTTTGGGAGGCCGAGGCGGGTGGATCACGAGGTCAAGAGATCGAGACCATCCTGGTCAACATGGTGAAACCCCGTCTCTACTAAAAATACAAAAAAATTAGCTGGGCATGGTGGTGCGTGCCTATAATCCCAGCTACTCAGGAGGCTGAGGCAGGAGAATTGCCTGAACCCAGGAGGCGGAGGTTGCGGTGAGCCGAGATCGTGCCATTGCACTCCAGCCTGGGTAACAAGAGCGAAACTCCGTCTCAAAAAAAAAAAAAAATTAAAAAATAACATAATGCTGGTGAGGTTGTGGAAAAAAGGCAATGTTTATACACTGCTGGTGGGGATGTAAATTAGTCAGTGGAAAGCAGTTTGGCGATTTCTCAAAGAACTTGAAACAGGAGCACCATTTGACCCAGCAATCCCATTACTGGGTATATACTCAAAGAGATATAAATTGTTCTACCATAAAGACACATGCGGGCCGGGCGCGGTGGCTCACGCCTGTAATCCCAGCACTTTGGGAGGCCGAGGCAGGTGGATCACGAGGTCAAGAGATTGAGACCATCCTGGTCAACATGGTGAAACCCCATCTCTACTAAAAATACAAAAAATTAGCTGGGCATGGTGGCACGTGCCTGTAATCCCAGCTACTCAGGAGGCTGAGGCAGGAGAATTGCCTGAACCCAGGAGGCGGAGGTTGCGGTGAGCCGAGATCAGGCCATTGCACTCCAGCCTGGGCAACAAGAGCGAAACTCCGTCTCAAAAAAAAAAAAAAAAAAAAAAAAAGACACATGCATATGTTCATCACAGCACTATTCATAATAGCAAAGACATAGAATCAACCTAGATTCCCATCAAGAGTAGATGAGATAAAGAAAATGTGGAACATATATACCATGGAATACCATGCAGCCATAAAAAACAACAACATCATGTCCTCTGCAGTAACAGGGATGGAGATGGAGGCAGTCATCCTAAGTGAACTAATGCAGGAACAGAAAACCAAATAATGCATGTTCTTATTTATACTGAGTACAATGGACACCAAGAAAAAAACAATAGACACCAGGGTCTTCTTGAGGGTGAAGGGCAGGAGGAGGGTGAGACTAAAAACCTACCTATTGGGTACCATGCTTATTACCTGATGTGACAAAATAATTTAAATTTCAAACCCTGGCTACACATTATTTACCTCTATAACAAACCTGCACATGTACCCCTGAAATAAAAATTTAAAAAAAATTAAATTTAAAAATATGTAACCCAAGGCCACCAAATCCCATTTATTATTGATAGCAAAAAAATGAATGCAACATTTGGCTCCTTTAGACTCACAGGAACATTAACTAAAATGGAAAAAAATTGAACATAAAACACACCAAAACAACAACAAAAAAAGTTTTTCTAAAAATATACCAACATTTTCTCCAAAGCAAAAGATACAAAAAGAAAGTAAACTTCTTACCTATTCCCTTCTCCATTTCTATTTCAACTGTCTTGCTGTAAACTTCAGCAAAAATATGAAAATGGATTCTTTTACATAATGGCCTACCTTCAGATATTTTTAACCTTTTTTCAACAGAAAAAAAAAAAATCAATTTGATGTGATCAGTTGGAAGAAACTGTCAGATGCCTAATTTAAAATGGGCCAGAAATAAATATGAAAATTGAACAAAGGGCAATTTGAAGGTGAAACTTGCTGGCTCTGTGTGGCAAAGGGTGATGGAATCTCTCTTATCTGGAACAGCAGGCACTGAGCTGGGGGAATTTCTGGGAGCAATTTCATGAGACCACGTGCCACTTGATTTGAGATTCTTATTCTTGGCTCAAGAGAAGCCCTGAAACATCCATCTCAAGTGAGTCCAGCATTTCCCTCCCAGGGCCAGGGCAGACCTCACATTGGGCAGCCTGAACCAAATTAAAATCTGGCACTATTCTTAAACACAAAAGCAAAATGAAATATTTCTCATACTTTTTCCCCTAAAGTAAAATAAAAGCTAACTAAACATCCTCAGAATAAAGAGTAAAGTATAATAACTGTGAATTATGGAATAAAGGCTACTTTAATTGGACCCTGGCACAACTTACCATCATTATTGTTGTAAGAGCCATTTGCAACTGAAGAAAAGAGTCTCATTTCTCTCTGCCCATGGTCATTCTGGTATGATGTAGATGTATTTATTTAATGCTTTCTTTGCCACCTAAATTATTAAACTCTTCGACATTAAGTAGAATTCCTCAGCTTTCTTCAACAGTGTCTTGCACAACAGAATTTGGGGTTGGGAAGTCATTTTCTTAATCAATTGGGGGTTGTTTTCTGTATATGTGTACTTGAATATAGATATTTGTTAAATCATTCTTAAACTATTAATCATAATATTGATATATTTTTTTCTTTTTAGACAAGGTCCTTACTCTGCCACTCAGGCTGAAGTGCAGTGGTGATATCATAGCTCACTGTAACCTCAAACTCCTGGGTTCAAGTGATCCTCCTGCCTCAGCGTCCCAGTTAGGATTACAGGAGAGTATCACCTGGCCAGGTTTTAATTTTTTTTGTAGAGCGAGGGTCTCACTATGTTTCCCAACCTGGTCTTAAACTCTTGGCCTCAAGTGATCTTCAGCCTCAGCCTCCTAAAGTGCTGGGATTAAGGGCATGAGCCACTATGCCCAGACCCATGTTCAACAATTCTTAAACTGTGAATCATAATGTTAATTTTTTTTTTTTTTGCTAAATGTGCAGAACTTTTATTTTTATTTTTTATTTCTTTTTTAATTTATTTATTTAACTTAAGGTGCATACTATATCTGGCATTTCTCCCCATGTTATCCCTCCCCCCCCCCACATCCCACTGTCTCTCCCCTACCTGCCCAACTGCCCCCAGTATGTGATGCGCCTCTCCCTAAGCCCACGTGTCCTCATTGTTCAACACCCACCTATGAGTGAGAACATGCGGTGTTTGGCTTTCTGTTCTTTTGTCATTTTGCTGAGAATGATGGTTTCCAGATTCATCCAAGTCTGCACAAAGGACACTATTCTTAATCACTTATTCCAAGGCTGCTACTATAGCTCAGGATTTACCAAGAGTATGCTCTGAGTGGTACTTTCTTCTGAAATGGAAGGCTCTGATATTAAATGTATTTGAAAAATTGTATGAATTGTGTCTCTTTTAGAGAATTATAACACATATACTAAATGTCTTGAGGAATCTTACAGTAAAGCAAGCAATTCAATAAGGACTCTAAACTTACTTGACTGAGGACTTCTCTTTTCCTCAATATTTATTAATCTGAGGGTAGTTCTGAGATACATTTTACAAATGTCATTACATTGTGTTTCTTAGTTTTATTAATGCAGGATTTTCTTTAAAAGATATAGTTACATAATACTGTTTCAACATGACGTTTCCCATAAAATGAATATCATGTGGCAGTAAATTCTCTTTGCAAATCAAAAGTACCAGGATAAGCACATTAATTGGAAATTTAGGGGAAATCAAATTTAGAGGGTCACCCGAGTGCCTTAGCAGACAGTAACTAAGTTTAATGATCAATTCCACTTCAGTTTTTTCCAATACTTTAAATATAACCCATAATGCATTTTCACAGATGGCAAAAATAGATATTAAACTCCATTAGTAGGCTCCACAAGTCTGATGCGGATAAACATTTTTTTTCTCTTCCTAGAACCTTGTGAAACATCAAGTACATCTCATGGACCAATTAGAGTGATAAACCATCACTGCTGCATCCACACAAACTGTTGTAAGAACAAGTACAACTGATTGCGAATGAAAATTCTCTAAATCCTAGATATAGGAAGAACTAGAGCAGCTATCTGCTCAGTCTACTAACGTCAATGCAAAAACCTAGGAGGTATATATTTGAATAAAAGCGGGCTGGGGAGGGGAAAGACAGGCGAAAAAATTATGCTTAAATCCTTAATGAAGAACTACATTACGCCCGGCAAAATCATGAACACCAGAATGAAGTCTCCTTCCTTGGCAAAAGCAAGAACAGGACAGAAGGCTACCACATATAAGATTAAGGCTCTTTGCAAATGGGAGAGTTGCAGGTGTGATAGCTAGAAGTATCTTTCATAAACCTTTAAGTCTCTAAATAATGTGAGTGTTATCAACTCTGTTTTCAAATTAAATTCTCTGTGTATAATTTCACTAATAGCAACCATATGGAAAGCATCTGTAGCTTTCCTCAATTCTAATTTTCATAGGCAGAAGAGACACTGACAAAAATAGCCCCACAATCTGAGAGAGCCACAGCAGACTGACCTAGTTAGATTCTGCAGGCTGAGTGCATCTGAGCTGGCTTAATCCTGCCCTAGCTTTGAGGCTGTGGTTATGTCCCAGAGCTCAGACCTTAGGGTTCACTGGGTCTTGTGAATTCACAGTTTATAGGTCACTTGGGTATTTGAAATCGTTTTGGTACAGATCTGACCGAACCACCTAAAGCTATCCCAAAATCAACTCTCTGTAATAGGAAGATTTCTGAAATCATCATTCTCAAAACAATAAAAATTTAAATAAACAAAACCCATAATGATATCAAATGGCAAATGTTAAAATGGAAAATTATCTATAACACATTTGACAAGAAAAGGTAAGTACATTTTATTTATAAAAAGTTTAAGCACCCCAATAAAAAATGTCCAAAGAAATATGTAATTGACAAAAGAAAGGAAAAATGCTAACAAGTATATAAAAATGTTTAACATCAGCAGTAATCAGAGAAATGCAGACTAAAACATAAACCACCTATGGAAGTGGCAGGCTTGAAAAATCTAAAACATAAAATAAACCAACCATTTCTTTATCCATGAGATTGACAAGTGGTGGTGGGAGGTGGAAAATTACATCTGAATCCTTAATGAAGAAATCCTAAATAAGAGGAGAGCCATCTTAACCATTGCAGAAGAATGTTTTGAAAATGCTTCTGATGTAAACTGTAAAGATGGGCTGTAAAATCACAGTGTAATGACATGTCACATTTGTAAACACACATATACGTTCGTTTATACAGACCAGAATAATAAATACCAAAATGTTAACATAGTTATACAGAGATGGTACGGATTATAGATGATTTAAAAACAATTTAAATTTTTTATTTTCTAAATAAATATGGCCAGGTGCAGCGGCTCACACCTGTAATCCCAGCACTTTGGCAGGCCAAGGTGGAAGGATTGCTTGAGGCCAGTAATTTGAGAGCAACCTGGGTAACACAGTGAGACCTTGTTTCCACAAAAATAATAATAAAAAAAAAATTAGCCAGGCATGGTGGCATGTGCTTGTAGTCTCAGACACGCAAGAGGCTGAGCAGGGAGAATTGCTTGAGCCCAGGAGTTCGAGGCTGCAGTGAGCTATGATAGTGCCACTGTACTCCCACCTGGGCGACAGAGCATGACTCGATCTCCGGAAAAAATGTACTTATTACTTTTCTAATCAGAAAAATGCATGTTACATTTACAATATTTAGGCAGTGACAAGTGAGAGATGTCTAGAGGTGATTTCTGTTCACAATTTTCTGTGTTCCGGTTGTTAGTGATGGCACAAAAGATGCTTGAGGTTGGACCATTAACATGGGTATGCACTTCATATGCTAATATATAACAGAGCTGAAAGTCCTCTGTTAAGAGTCATGCTTATTCTGGGAAAAAGGTCTCTCAAAAAAATTTTAGAAAGACAGCATTATTGCAAAAGGGCAGCTTACATTTTATTTACTTTCACAAGATGTTCATATTTAGCTAATCATAACATTTCGATAATGATTTCATTTTCAAAATCACTTTTTAAAGTTTTAAATAGTTTCTAGATAGTATTCTTTTTTTATTATTATTACTCAAAGTTTCATTTTTTATTTAGCTTTCTGACTCTGTGCTTGCGCCTTCAACACTTTCACAATGATCTTCTGCTCCTCGATAAAGCAAGCACGCTTGATCCTGTCACGAACACATTTAGCACACATGGAACCAACACAGGCCCTGCTGACATGTTTCTTTGTTTTGGACAATCTCATAAGAAATTTAGGTCTTACAGCACGAACCCCTCGAAGCCTGCCTGGGCAAACGCCACATGCTGATTTTGGTGCTTCCCCGATCTTCTTGGTATAAAGGTAAACAATTCTATTACCAGGGGTCCGGGACAGCCTAGTGTTGTTGGAGGCGGTATTGTAGGAAAGCCTACGCCGGTATGTCAAATGCTGGGCCATTCCGAGTGCCTGCACACAACGTCCCCGGAAGAGGAAGAAGCCTAGATAATATTCTTATACAAGCTTTTCCAGTTTTGGGAAAAACCATATGCTAAGTATTAGCTTCTCTCACATTTTTATTCACTTAAAGCTTTGTGATAGTAGTGACACTATCTTGGCATTCTTTTCACAAAGCCTTTTTTGGGTATCAATTGTAGCAGAAGATGACAATATGTTTTCCACATTTATTTTATGAAGAGAATACGCTCCAAGAAAAAACTTATCGCACAAAATTCTACTTTTGTTTATAAAATATAAAATAATAGTGTCTCCTCTAGTAAAGCAACAAAATATTGATTCTCGCTATCTGCCATGCTAGGTACTTCTTAATAAAGTTCTTAGATGCAATGGGAAATAACTAATAGCACATTACAGGAAACACATGCAAGTCATAGTTAGGAATCTTAAAATTTTAGGCATAATCTGTCAATCCCCAAACAGACTATGCTTACCTTCACCATCCCTCTTTTTTGCAATGTCTTTTGTTTTGTTTTGTTTTTTACCAATTTCTGATTTCTATTATTTTAAAAATTTGTTTTTTTAGGAATGTTGGTTTCACTATGTTGCCTAGGCTGGCCTCAAACTGCTGAGCTCAAGCAATCTTCCCAAGTAGCTGAGACTATGGAGGTACCCCATCACATCCAGCTACGATTTCCGCTTTTAATAGGCACAGAAAGAGTCCAATAGGTGCTAATCTCCTTGAAAAACACTGCAAGCCATTTCAAATAAGGACATATCTGTACTTCTAAGAGTTGACCAGTTATATTTTTTTCAATGAAATTTCACAATTCACCATGCCATCTGTGGGGGAAGGAGGACCAATGCATGTTGTACTATAAGTAAGGAATTGTATAAATTCACTTATATCCTGAAAAACAACTCATGAATCCTCAACCAGAAAAAAAGGATATTTCTTTTGCTATTAACCAGCAAATACTTGATTAATATCTGTCCTTTTGTCTCCAACATTAATGATTCCTTTTTTTCTTTTCCATTCTTGCCTAGGCCTATAACTTTGCCTTACCGCTTCATACTATTTATTTGGCAACAATATACCCTAGGAAATCCTTACCTCATTACAATGCTCTGTAACATCAGGTTTCCTTTCTCTTTCTTTTTTGAGACGGAGTTTTGCTCTGTGACCTAGGCTGGAGTGTAGTGGCGTAATTTCAGCTCACTGTAACCTTTGCTTCCTGGGTTCAAGTGAGTCTTGTGCCTCAGCCTCCTGAGTAGCTGGGACTATAGGTGCATGATACCCACCCAGCTAATTTTTGTAATTTTCAGTAGAGACAGGGTTTCACCATGTTGGCCAGGCTGCTCTTGAACTTCTGACCTCAGGTGATCTGCCTGCCTCAGCCTCTTAAAGTGCTGGGAATATAGGTGAGAGTCACCACGACTGGCCTGTAACATCAGGTTTCTTATACTGCGGACCTTGATGATCCTGGAGACAAGTCCCCATGGCAGTCTCCTGCCTTCTACCATAGATGGATGTATCTATTTGCCACAAAGATTCGTAAGACACTTGTGAACTGGAGTCAGCCAAATACATACTATTCCGCTTCCAGATATATATAAGCTGGCACAAGACAGCCTGTGAGTTTATAAAAAGTAAAAATCCTTTTATGTCTACATGAAAAGTCACAAGAAAATACTCTAGTCATTAAGCCTTCAATAATCACATGCTGTAATTATTAACCCTGTGCTTATTAAGTTCCTTCAAAACAGAAGTGGCAGAAGCAACCCAAAGAGCCACGAATAGAAAAATCATTATTATTAAGATTTAGGAACATCACACTTAGAAACCATCAGAAAGATTTTCTTCAGTAGCTGGATAAAATTCTAATATAATTTAGTTATAGGAAATATAGAATTCAAGGAAAAGCTAGTTCCATTATACTTATTATATTGTTTTAATGACACAAATATGCCAAATAATGTCATTAAGGTATAGTATGACCTCAGTTAATCAAACTTAGCTGGTTATCATACTCTCATATTATTCTCACATCTCACATTATTCTTACACCTTTTGGATTCAGTATGCTCTTACGCCCTTTTCTCAATAATCCAAGCCACCAAAGGATCTGATGAGTGTTTTCTCACCCTAATTATTAAATGGATTACAATTCAGTATTATCAACCAAGGGATGAATTGTTTTTTTCGGACATTTCAATTTACTTCTCTAGTAGCAAAGCAAAAATGGGATCCCTCAGGTACCTGATTTCAGACGTCAGCACAGAGCATGATCTTTCAGTGTATGCGTCTGAATTCATCCTTTTGGGATAAGTGGAAGTGAAAACACATATGTGCCTGTCTCCCCAGATACCTGCCTGTGCTGCTTGGAAGATAAGCCAAGCTTGGCACTAAGGTATATTCCCATGATCACTGTTTCTGTGGGCCTGTTTCCCGGCTCTCTCATACCTATAGATCTGCCTGACAGTCCCTTGCCTACAGACTCTCATCCTACATCCCCTCCAGAGCGCATCTTATCCCCCAAACATCCCCTTCCCTTCTCCCCATAATCACTCCTCTTTTAGATGCAGACTTCATGCTGCAAAGACTTCAGCATTACTGTTGTTAGGAATTTGTGATGTCTTTAACTTTTTTATGAAGTCCTAGAATCCATCTCTACCCCTCTATGTCATTGTTGCCTAGAATAATGATGCTTCTGAAAGTGAAAGATGTTAACTGTATAAATTATCACAGACTACTGAACTTGTTTTTAACTGGTAATATTTTTTTAATTAAAAAATGTACAAATTCCCCTTGCTGTGACCATGTGTTCTCACTGTTCAACTTATAAGTGAGAACATTCAGTTTGGTTTTCTGTTTCTGTGTTAGTTTGCTGAGAATGATGGTTTCCAGCTTGTCGGGGGTGGGAGGCTAAGGGAGGGATAGTATTAGGAGAAATATTTAATGTAGGTGATGGGTTGATGGGTGCAGCAAACCACCATGGCACGTGTATACCTATGTAACAAACCTGCATGTTCTGCACATGTATCCCAGGACTTAAAATATAATAATAATTTAAAAAGAAAAACAGGTAATAATATTATCTGTACCACAAAAAAAATGTAAAAATTATACCATAAGAGACTAAAATTTGAACAGATTTTCTTCATTGTACTTTGTGCTAAGCTGAACAACATGAAATTATCATATTAGGTCAAAAATAGTCAAGTAGGGCAATTTCATATAATTCAGTCTAATATCTGACTCAATTTATGCCAATGATTTTAAGTGCCAGGATCAGCTGTCTGTGCAAAGACAGATGACAATCAGCAAGCCTCTTGTTGCTAGGACAAAGCTGTTTATGACTAGTGACCTAGATTTCTCACCCTGTGGTGCCCAAAGCCAGTCTATTCAATGGCATCACCCAGTTTATCATGACAACGACTTCAGATGGTAGGCAGCCATTACTCACACAGTAGCACAGATGAAGAACCACCACCCTGTGGGCAAACCTGTATTCCTGTGCAAAGAATAAAACTGAAGAATAAAACATAATAAAAGTAGGGCTTTACTATAATCTCTCCCCTCTTATTTTCTTTTCAAAATCATTTTTATAATGTGAGTCTAACATTCAATTAGTGGGTTATATAGATTGAGTGGAAATTCTAGATTTAAATACAGAAATAGACCAAAAAGCCAATACATTAAAATGATGCCCCTATAATCTTGCCCACATGATTGGTTGGCTCTATTTGGTTTCAGATTCTGATCTGAAAGAATGGCATTTACAGGAAGACAGCAGAATAAACATGTTACACATGCATTAAGTCTACATAATAAATAGTCACCCAGAGCTTCTACATAATTAATCATCTGTATCTCAATATTCAGCTAAGTTATAGGGAAACTGGGAAGAGTGGGGGGAAAAGACATCTTCTCTGTCTTGCTCCCCAACCCTCGAGTTTATATTCCAAAAGAAGGTTGTTAGGACATGTAAACAAATAGGTATAGTGCAAGACAGAGGACCCCTCTCTGGGCCAGGGGCGGGGGTTGGGAGGAGAGGTGGTTTTAGAATGAAACGGTTACACCTCAGATCATCAGACATTAGATTCTCATAAGGCGTGCACAACCTAGATCCCTTGCATGCACAGACATTATGGAATATATATGTACTTTAGGCAGTAAATACAACACACTTGCAATAACTTCTTTACAGTCTTTGGATTCAGTAATATAAACACAGTTATCTCTAAGCCAGGAAGTGCACCTAGTATCTTTACAGTGACTACTAAGTACTTTTGAACTCAAAGCATATATTCATCTTAAACTTCTGGAACCGTGCACTCCCCCACATAATTTTCTGATGAATGAAGAGAAAAGGAAAACTTTCTTTCAAATAAGTGTCATCTGTTGCAAAAGTACATGATTTTTTAGCTCTAATGTTTTCCTTTGGGAGTTTGGAAAAAGGCAGTTATATTTCTCTGCTGTCTGGTTTTTTTCATTTGAAAATTGGAAGATTCATTCTGATTACTGAGCTACATCAGTAGGGTTTAAATGATTTTGAAATTACAGTTCAAAGGGCAATATTTCCATAAAAGAAGAAAATACAGAAAAGTAATGAAAATAAAATTATGTATCTTAACTTAGCTAAATGAACTCAAGAAATTTTTCTGAAAACCAAGAGATAAAGAAATGGTGAATGATATATTCATTCATATTCTCAGGAGCAAAGGCAGTGGCTTACACCAAGGCCTGTTATAGTATTATTAAATAAAGTACTTAATGTCTGTCTACTTGGATGGAGGAAACACCACTGGACACAAATAGTATATATATATTTGTATAATTTTTTATTATGTAAAATTAATAAATCCTATGTTCTAGAGCTAAAAATTATTTGAGGGGAAAAGCCAGATTGGAAAAATTCTTTTGAAGAAAATAATATAAACCATAAAACTGTTATACTTAATAGTGCCAAGAAACAATGTGAAAGCAATGTCTCTTCCCAGTTTTTTTTTGTGCTCTTTTCTTCTTTCTTTTTTAAAAGAGATCTCACACTGTCCCCTAGGCTGCAGTGCACTGGCTTGATCATGGTTCACTGCAGCCTGGACTTCCTGGGCTCAAGGGATCCTGCCTCAGACACCAGATTAGGTGGGGCTACAGGTGCGCACTTGCCACACCTGGCTTTTATCTTCAACTTTTCTAAAATAAACATTTGAAGAAGAGAAACTAAGAGACCATTTGTCAGTTTAACACGCCCCTTACAAGTCACAATTCTACAATGATTATCTCGGAGTTTTGCAAAGTGATTCCTATGAAACATGTTGAAAAACCCATACTGAGAGCATTACATCGGTCTCTTTGGGATTCAGTTATTTTTGAAAACTCTCAAACATATGTGATAAAGGCTTCTCATCTGCAGTTTTATTTCCCCATAAATCTACGAATGGCACTAGACTCTAACATCCTACAGTACTCTTTAGCAAGGCAACATAAGTTAAAATCCAGCTCTAATGTGAGACTATTATTTAAGCTTTGAGCTTCAGATTTCACGTCTGTGAAACGGGG
The DNA here is from genome assembly GCF_009761245.1 of Sapajus apella. Classification (NCBI taxonomy): domain Eukaryota; kingdom Metazoa; phylum Chordata; class Mammalia; order Primates; family Cebidae; genus Sapajus; species Sapajus apella. The sequence continues at coordinate 13,585,067 of NW_022436946.1, read as the reverse complement.
AAGGCACAACATATCTACCTCTTGGCTTATAAGTAATTAAAACCTTTAGAATTCTTAATACCTTACCATTTTTATTTGTACCATATAAAACCACTTTTCTGTTTTAGAGGCTGAAATGTATGACACGGAAGTTAGCTGGAAGTAGCCTATCTTAGTGTAACAGGCAATCAGTATCATCGCGGTGAATTAGTAGAACCAAGTGTGCTGAGGTAAGTGCCATCAGTCTTGCAGCCTACCTAGAAATAGACTGTTACTTAGGAAACAGAAGTGAGAAACCTGAAGATCTGCCACAACAAACACTGCATTCATAGGGTGTGATATGCAGTAGCTAATTAAAATCCTGACAGATTTAGTAACAGATTTGGTGGCAGTTGTAACATTGAGTCTAATTTATTGTAAAAACTTAAATTGATGTGTTCAGTTATTTTAGCAAACACATTTTACTTTTATGTTGTCCTTGGGGTGAGATATATGGTTTTCTGGGGAGAAATTTCTGACTAAGCAAGGTAGAAATATTTGCACAGAAAAATTCATTGTTAAAAAAATCCTCTGGTTGCATAGCAATGTAAATGTACTTAATGCAACTGAAGTATACTTTTAAAATGCTTAAAATGGTAAAGTTTATGTTACCACGATTAAAAAAAAATCAACCATTATTTTCTCTCATTTCATGGACACTGAGGCTACAACTAATCCATAGGGATCCCTCATTATTAAGTCATGTCCACACGAGATGAAAGTTTATATTGACAGGATATAGACAAACTAGGAAAAAAGTAGGCCTCAAAAGATAATACGTCTCTCTCCTTAAGAAGGAGCCTAAAAACTAAACTTGAGATGAAAATTTCACATTGTATCAAATCCCATGCATCAAATCAGTGGACAGAATATTCCCTCGAGAGCCTTTGGATCCAACAATACAGAGCATGAGTGTCCATAGAGACCACAGATGAAAGGTCATCACAAACACACATAAATAGAGATAAGTGAGAGACAGCATGACACCTCATTTTATAAAGCTAAGGTCATCACCAAAACTTCTTATACAGCAGAACCAACCTGTTCAAAACACAAAATGAGGCCTAGCAGACGCTCTACTTGGCCTTTGGAATTGCACTGACCCTCTTTATCTTTACCATTACTGTCTTCTACCTATATCCAGCACCTTCTTTCCCTATTGAATCTCTAAGACCCTGAGAGCTTGAACATGTAGAAAATTCATGGTTCTTCCAAGGAGAGGAGAAAGACCTTATTATCTATTATCTAATTTACTCCACAAAAATGTTTTCTAAATAGTGTTAAAACTTTCTCTAAGAGAAGACCAGGAGCTCTGAGTCCTCTTAGAAAAATACATATGCAGGTGATTGTGTGTGGGCCATTCTAATTTGGTCATAGCTTATTTAAGCTCATCCTTGAACTCTTGTCTTCCAGATTCTGGGTTTAAGTACACAGGTTTATTTTCATGAGAAGTGTGAAAATACACACACACATGAATTTACACACATATATATATACTGGTAGAGCATCCCTAATCCAAAAAACCAAACTGCTCCATCCAATAGGCATTCCCTTTGAGAGTCACATTGGTACTCCAAAAGTTTCAGATTTTGGAGCATTTTGGATTTCAGATTTTCAGATTAGGGATACTCACCCTGTATAACTTTTTTCTTTTTGTAAATGTATTCCTGATAGCAATATTAATCTTTCTTGGAAAGGTTTTCTTTACTGGGATTCTGGGATTTCTATAGGTCCACATGTCTTCAATGTGAAAAAGGATACGCCTTTGGACAGAGTCTATAGATAACAACAAAATCTATAGATTTTTCTAGGAAAACAACGTTTTCAAGTTTACATTATGGTTATCATTAAGGATCACAGGTCTTGAATTTTTCTCTTGAATTTTATTTATACATATCAAAATGAAAAAAAATTAAGTACTGGAAAAGAGATATTGATAAGAAAGCTGAGAGTCCCCTCAAAATAAAGGCTCAAGGAGGGCTTAACTGGTAAGGAATGTTCCAGTCTGTGGAACAATTAAAATAAGTTATAACAGGATGTTTCTTATGCTACAAATTATAAAGGGCATAACTTACATCCCTAAACCGTATGTTATGTTATTGACAGATATACTTTTGCCATATGAATATACTGGACCCATCTCTTTCTATCCCAGGGTAGGGGCAAAGGGAAATTAATGATTTGCAAAAAAAGTTAGGTATTTTCCCCCAGGGGAAGAAAATATATTGGCCAGGCGTGGTGGCTGATGCCTATAATCCTAGCACTTTGGGAGGCCAAGGAAGGCGGATCACAAGGTCAAGAGATCAAGACAATCCTGGCCAACACGGTGAAACCCCATCTCTACTAAAAATACAAAAATTAGCTGGGCGTGGTGGCACATGCCTGTAGTCCCAGGTACTCGGGAGGCTGAGGCAGGAGAATCGCTGGAACCCAGGAGGCGGAGGTTGCAGTGAACGAACCAAGATCACGCCACAGCACTCCAGCCGGGAGGTGGAGTGAGACTCAGTCAAAAAAAAAAAAAAAGATGTATATATATATATATATATATATATCTACTGGGGGATACTGTTTAAGCTTCCTCTTAGTAGCAGCTCCTGTGGTTGGAAAAGAAGAAACGCCTTGTCATAAAAGGACAGACAATTAAGCATCCTTTCATGTTCCTCATTCTTTTATGTCATATAACTAATAAATGGGTAGGATGAGCTTCATGTGAAAACAACCTGCAGTTAACACTCGATAAACAATGGGAAACAGTGGTAACATTTGTCGATGTCACGTTTCTCTGGGTCTCTATCTTTTTACTTAAGATCCTCTTCCTCAAGATCTTATTAATTTTCATATACCATTATACATGCATACATACCAGTATTGATAGTCCCTGACATGCGAACATGGCATTTAACTGGCATTTAAAAATATTTCCCCAACAGAAACAATATTACGTATGTTAACCTGGCTCCTAGGCTGACCCATTAAAGCCCATTTGAGGCTGGGTGCAGTGGCTCAGGCCTGTAATACCAGAACTTTGAGAGGCTGAGGCAGTGGATCACTTGAGGTCAGGAGTTGGAAACCAGCCTGGCCAACATCATGAGACCCTGTCTCTACTAAAAATTCAAAAAAATTTAGCTGGGAGTGGTGGCACATGCCTGTAATTTCAGCTACTCGGGAGGCTGAGGCAGGGGAACTGCTTAAGCCCGGAAGGCAGAGGCTGCAGTGAGCAGAGATCGCACCACTGTACTCCAGCCTGGGTGACAGGGCAAGACTCCATCTTAAAAAAATAAATGAATAAAATAAAGCCCATTTCATCCATAACCTAACCTATACTGTAAAGTACTGCCTTCTGTGCCATCATACAGCGATATTTACCTGGGCCAGAGTTTCAGTGGGAGCTGCCAGAAACATCTCTCTCTCTTGCTGTTTGAGGACAGAGCTTCCCCTAACTCCAAAGCAACAGGGATGGCTGTCAGAACCTCGGGCGCAAGAAGAGAAAGCCAACTCTAAAAACAAAAGGACTGTGGAACCACTGGAGCTAAACTCTTGGCTAAGTAGACCCTGAGAACCCACCTCAGGGCCAGCCCCTATTCCTGGTTTTCTAATCAGCTTCGAAGTGTCAATCTTACCTTCTCTGAAATATGATAATAATATATTTGATATTATTTGCTGCATGCCTAAAATTTCCATTAATAATCTCAACCTTCGATTTGGTAAGTGGTCTTAACCTCATTTTCAAATCGTCAAAAACTGGGTTTCAGAGGTTATAGGCAAGTTGGATCTCAGAGGAAAATAATGAACCAGATTTCAAATCTGGGTCTAGCTATTTCTCAAAGCCTGAGTGCTTCCTATCACATCAATAAATGTTGGAAAGAATTAAATAAAAAATTACAGCACGTAGCCCAAGCTGTGGTACATAGAAGGTACTTGCTCATGTGCCCTTCATTTCCTTCTCTCAGGCACTGGCTTCATTCACTCTCTGCTGCTACTGTGGGTTTCATCTGAACAAAAGTTTCTTCTCTTCCTGGCCTCTTACTTATCTTCATGCCCTTTACTAAACATCTGGGAGGGGGTACCCTGCCAGGTAATATAGTGAAAGAGGTTATAAAGTTTTTTTCTCCTGCCTCCTTTCACCCTTTCACTTTTTCACCAAGGCCCTATAAGGTGTAAAAGGAAATTAAATCTTGGGATCCTACACTCATTAAGCCAAAGTGAAAAGGCAAGATGGGAACTGGGTCATGCAAACCTGCTTCCCTATTTTTGGTTCCTAAATAAGATGGCTACTAGATAAAAAGCTACCCGACTCCCCAATATTTTTGCCCACAAGAAAATTCCTAGTGAGCTGCAAGATCTTTACTCCAAGGTGTTTCTATTAAAATTTCACCATGGCAATGTAAATTGTAGCTTATCTTTTTACAGGTGCAGCCACCTCCCCGCACCACCTGAAGCCTGGCAATCTGATTGTTCCCCGCCTCATTTTGTCTATGTTATCTTACGTAAAATGCAGACCCCTGCATTTTTCCTCTGCCCCATGTCTATGTCATCTTATGTTAAAAAAATGCAGAGTCATTGAGCCAAAGGCATAAATGACTGTTTTTCCCTACCTGCCTCTTACATGAAAAATTGTGTACTTCTCAATATCTCACCCTTTCCCCTTTAAATTTGGAGCCCTCAAAATCATCTTTGGAGAAAGGCATAGGCCTGATTCCTAAGCACATGTTCTTAACTTTGGCAAATAAACCTCCTAAAATGATAGAGACTTGTCATTTTTCTCAATTGACAAAGGTGAGAGACTTTATCCTTTTCTTAGGTCATGTGTCCTTATGAGAAGATGATGAAAGCTATAGAACTTTGCCCCAGAAAAATGCACATTAGGACAGATACTTAATATATAATTTGTGGGCCCCAAAAGTTTTAGGGGATCCCTCTTCAGATACAAAGAAAGAATCCTATATTTAGATTTGCATACTCTAAAGTTAAATCCATCTGTTTTTTAGAGGAACACTTAAAAGCTGTGGTGTTCATCATCAGCATGGGGACAGGATGGGAGTAGAGAGAACAGGGCCCGTACATAGAGTAGCACAAGTAACTGAGGACACTGGGAACATGAGGACCTGCCTGCTTCATGGATAGGAACGGAGATGAAAGAACAACAGTCACAAATTTATGCACTTTTCTTTCCAACTGACTTTGGACAACATAGTGTAGACCCTGGTTCTAGAATGAAATGAAAACCAGAAGTCTCTGTGAGTTGAGTCTCAGGTATTTACATGCACCTGTATCTAAATGAACATGCTAATCTGTGCAGAGGAAAGGGACTGAGAATGTTTGGTGGTTAGAGGGAGATGAAAAGTAGAGTCCCAACATCAGCTAAGAGGGAAAAGATGGAAGATGGAGGAGAAGAACGACCATGTGAGCTAAGAGATCCCACAAGCCATTTGGTCACAGCTGGCTTGGGCAGTTGTACCTATATGGTAATGCATGTATGTGTGTGTGTATATATATATATATGGAACACCCAACGAAGCTGACTTAAATAACAGATTTCTAAGCATTCACAACCAAAAGGCCCAAAAGTAGAAAAGGCTTCAGTTTGACCTAAAAATTCAGGAAGTCATCAGGATGCTGGCTCCATTTCTCTGAGTTTTTTTTCTTTTTTTTTTGAGACACAGTTTCATTCTGTCACCCAGGCTGGAGTGCAGTGGCGTGATCTCAGCTCACTGCAACCTCTGCCTCCTGGGTTCAAGCAATTCTCATGCCTCAGCCTCCCAGGTAGCTGGGATTACAAGTGTGCTCTGCCTTGCCTTGCTAATTTTTGTATTATTAGTAGAGATGGGGTTTCACCCTGTTGGCCAGGCTGGTCTTGAACTCCTGGCCTCAGGTGATCCTCCTGCCTCGGCCTCCCAAAGTGCTGGGATGACAGGCGTGAGCCACACCGCCTGGCCTCTTTGAGATTTCTTAACTCTGGCCTCCTCTTTGGGCCAGCAGCCCTGAGGCTCTGTGACTCCTTCACTACCAAAGAGAAAGAAAATTCACCCACCTCCTTTGTACACATCATTTACATGTGCCAATAATTTCATTTACTGTTTACAATCCTAACCAATATGGGGTTTCATCCGATAACACCAAGGTAAGTACTATTGTTATCACCATTTTACAGGGTTTGAGAAAAAAAAAAGGCTCAGAGGTTATGTAATGTGACTAGTTACACAGCTGATGACAGTAACAGCCTGAAGCCAATGCAGAGCCCTCCGATTCCACAGCTGATACCCTTGATCACTCCACTACTTATCTCCCCAGACAGAGAAAGCACTAAGACAGGGGTCAACAAGTGTAATCTATAAAGGGCCAGAGAGTAAATACTTTAGGCTTCTGGACCACAAGTATGTCATACATTCTTCTCTGTGTTTTGTTTCTACAACACTTTTATAGTTTTAAAAAACCCTGAATGGCCAGGTGCAGTTGGCTCACAGCTGTAATCCCAGCACTTTGGGAGGCCCAGGCAGGAGGATTGCTTGAGTCCAGGAGTTCAAGATCAGCCTTGCCAACAAAGAGAGATCTCATCCCTACAAAAATTAAAATGAGCTGGGTATGGTGGCGTGTGCCTGGAGTCCTAGCTACTCAGGTGGCTGAAGTGGGAGAATTGCTTGAGCCTGGGAGGTCAAGGTGGTAGTGAGCCACAATCACACCACTGCACTCCAGTCTGGGTGACAGAGGGAGTCCCTTTCTCAAAACAAAAAAAAAGGGTAGAGTGGACTTTTGAGTCAGACAGATCTGTATTCTGTTTCATTCCAGCACTTCCTAGCTGTGTGATCCTGAGCAAGTTACTTAACCTGAGTCTCAATTTAGTCATATATAGAAGAAATTATAGTAGCTGCCTTTATCTATCATCTGATTATTGTGAGGATTACAATTATCTGTGCAAAGCACCTGGCACATAGCAAGTATTCAGTAAATACTGTCAATTATTCTAAACAATTATCCCGATAAAAATTCCAAATTCTACAGTTTTCATTGGCATCCCAGCCCAGGAAAACTGTTGCTCACAATCTCTATGTTGATTCTTCAAATGGAATTTCCCTTCTCAATTCCTTCTTTATGGAACATACTGTTAATATTTAACTTGTTTTTCAATCAATCTCAACATTTAGGTGCACTTGTATACTTATGGAGGATCTGTCTAGCTGTTGCCTAGAACTGCCTTAAGTTTAGTAAAAATCTTTTCACTGATCTTGAATCACTTTGGAAGTAACTTTAAATCAAATTCTTTTCAGTTTTTGTAATAACATAGACACACCATCTTCCTCTAAATGTAGGCATTGATGTAGCAAAGTGTTGTACTGCGGTTACACTAAGTGCTTCTACCTGGCTCCCAAAGGGGTTTGAGTGGGAAAAAGCAACTTCTAACAGCTTCTTAAAAATCAGGTATTTCAACATCTGCTTTGATTTATGAGTAATCCCATACTCCAGGTCTTATTTCTCTAATTTTTTTCTTTTAAGAAGAGGAAAAAGCTCATCTATTACAAACCAAAATAAAATTTTTTTTGTCACTGCCAGGTAATCTAAGATTATTTGGGGAAAAGTCTTCAATAGTATAACTATCAGTAGATTTTAAAGCAGAGCCTCTAATTTCCAAATCATTGGGAAAATGCACAGGAAAAAAAAAACTGAAAAAAATACATCCACATGTCAACAGGAGTTTTCCAAAAATCTTATTGTGTTACCCTCATTTCAATATATATTTCATGTTTTACAACCTCTCTAAACATATAATCACATATGCCTTTTGAGAAAAGAAAAATAAAGAATATTATTTCCAAAGTGGAACTGAAAACCTGAAATGTTTCCATTATTCTCTTCCATGTTGAAATAGTTTGCCACATCTGACAATTTATTTTAATTCACACTAATTCAGTGCCAGAGAAGCAGAACAGTGACCAGTCACTCTGAAGTTTCAGGCAACAGACCGTCAGTCTGTTCCCTCACTGTGAGCTGAAGGTTGGGAATGAAAAGCATTTGCTTCCCTTCCAGTTCTTATATTCTTATCACAGGGCCAGCAGATGGCTTGGAGTCAGAAAGAGGGGCCTAAATGCTGCTCCACCATTTGCTAGCTGTGCGTATTTCTGGCTAGTTACTTCACCCTGGGGTTTACGTATTACACTTTGTAAATAGGGTAAATACCACCCTTAAGAGAACACATGGAAAAGTACCCCTCAGGGCTCTCACAGTAAGTGCTCCATTCATGACAGCGGTTCTCATTTCTCTTACTAAAAATTATAAAGCTGGAAATGGAAACTTTTTCAGATCTTCCTTTCCTCTCCTGTCTCATTTATTTATCATTTATTATACCCCAGTTATTTATCCAATTTTTATGCCCAGATGTCTCTTACGATATATTGCATATGTCAAACATAAGTCACACAATGATCAGATCACAGCATGACAACTTTCCTCGCATCTATCCTTCCAGAACAGAGAAAATAAACAGGTCCACCATCGGTTTGCTCACATGCCACTCTCGGATAAAGCTCCAGTTGAAGCAATTAAGTTCCCATCACAAGTAATCCCTTCTCCTCTACTCACTGGCACATCTGGAGTAGGAAGGGAGGATCATAGTCCGGGTGTGAGGCTGCAGAATAAGGGAAGGTTCCTCCTGTGAATTCAGAGGGCCATAGGCAGCTATAGCTTCATGGACCAGAGCCTGGCATTCACAGAGGTAGTAGTATTTGCCACTGGATTCCAAACCAAGATGCAGAAAATGCTGAGATGACTTTTTGTGCATTTTTCACTAACAGCCAAGTTAGATTTGTAGATTTCTGTTATGTAGCAGGGGTCCAATTCTGACTTTAAGAAAAAATCAGATACACCAGGGCTTATAAAGGAATCTGCCAGAAGCCATTTTAAAAGTGTAATTCAACCATTTGCAACAACAGACCCAGCTCGCAAGTTTGGTATCATGGAGGGGAAAATGAAGAATCTCTTAAGAAGTGTTCTGTGTGTGCACACGCAAACACATACACATGCTACATAATTTCCTAAAGTGGTATACACATACAGACAACCCACACAGACTAATTTCCTGGCCAGAGAAGTATACTACATTTCTTTCCTGGTGATTCATAATACAATATTAAATGCTCTTACAAGTTCAAAAGTAGTGAAATATATTTTCGAGATTTACCTGAATTAGAAACTCTCTTTTGTTAGCACAGCCATTAAGGGCCTGCACAAGGAGTGACTTGTGGAACCCCAGTATGGGAAACAACTGCACGGCATAAGTAGTGGAGTGGCACACAGCACCAGCGGGAAGGTTTGTGAGCACTTCAAATACCCCTGGGAAATGCTCAAAATTTGGGGAGTGATATTTTGTAGGGGCTGATGGGTCCTGAATTGATGGGTTGTAACAATGACCAAGGTATTTTTAAATTATAAGTACAATAATAATTACATTTAGTTTGATATATGATTACTCTAAGTAGAGCTCTCCTCCCAGGAATTCAGATTGTACCCTTATTAGAGTACACAGAATACTGATTTTTTTTTTTTTTTCCCAGCAAAGTAACTTTCTTTTTCCAGGAAAATAAGGCAGCCATACAATGCATCATGATATGTGGCTGAGCTGAAAGCAAAATTGAGGTTGCCAGACCAGCAGTCTGCAAGTCTAAGCTTCCTCTTGTTAACTGAAATAGCCTCTACAATAATAAAAGAAAACCCACAGTCATGGATAGCTAACTCCCTACCTTTTAATTATTCATGCTAATGCCTTGCATGTGTAGTTTATACTTTACAAATGCTAATCAGGCCTAAGGACTGCATGAATAATGGAAGCCTGCAAATAATTACCAAATCTGATCTTAAGCAACGTTTTCAACACGCGCTCTCTGCAGAAATCTTCCCCAAATGCTGCCTTCTCCCTTTCCCTCCTTTATTCTAAAAGAAGGCGGCAAACTTTTTATGTACTTTGCTTTTTCTCTGCCCACCCAATAGTATTGATGCTGAATGACCAAAAGGAAGTGAAGCAAGAAGAGAAAACCAAAAACCCAGGTCTGTAAACTCAATGCAGTTCCAAAAGAAGAATCTGTGTGAACAAGGATTTCTTAGGGGAAAAAAGAGAAGAGGGGTGGGAGAAAGAAGAAGAAACTGAAACCTGGCTGTAACCCTGACCTGCCACGTCAATGGAGATGATAATTGCCCTTCCCATAGATCCGCACAGTGCTGGTACCGTCTGTTTCTTCCCCAAGCGACTCGGCATACCTTACAAAAACAATTAGCTTTATACCAGATGATTGATGCAGCAGTTTCTCTTGCCTTCCTCTAAGGTGGAAAAAAACCACCTAAATGGCTAAATGGTGCTGTCCTTTCCGTTATTTAAAAAAATCTACATTAACCAATGTTTAGTTTTGCAATTAAAACTAAATACTATTTTATAGCCATCCAATTCTCAAAAATCAAAGTGTCTTACTAAATCAAGTGGAAGTGAGTTTGGGGAAATTGGGACTGCCATGAGCTGCAGGCGGAAGTATGCTGATAAAACTATTTCAGAAGGCAGTTTGACATGTGAAAACGCATTGCACATACCACTTCTAGGAATACATGTTTGCACATATGCTAAAAAAGAAGACTATAAGAAGTTACCACAGCGCCGATTTGTCGTAGCAACAAAATGAAAAAACAAAACTTCAATCAACTTCTCCATTCATCAATTGGGAATAGTAAATAAACTGCAGTAAAGTCACACTACAGAATTCTAGGCAGCACTTAAACTGTATTTATCACTTAGGATGGGTATTTTAAAACTTGAGTAGGGGGAGTACAAATGGCAAACTGATATGTTAATATAACATAATTTATGTCACTTTAAACAACAAATGATGTATTATTTATAGATATATGCATGCAGTAAAATTACAGAAATGGGTTGCAAGGGTACATATTATCTCCCTGGGAAGGGAAATAGGGAAATGGGGAGAGAGATGGAAGGAGACGAAACCACGAAAGGATACACAGGAAACAACGACATTAGCCACGATCATTTGTATTTCCCATAAATATATATATGTATGTGGATATATATGTATTTTTTACTTTTTTTTTTTTTTGAGGCAGAGCCTCACTCTGTCACCCAGGTTGGAGTACAGTGGCGCAATCCTGGCTCACTGCAACCTTATGTCCTGAGTTTTGGCAATTCTCTTGCCTCAACCTCCTGACATTACATGTGTGTGCCACCATGGCAAATTTTTGTATTTTTAGTAGACATGGGGTTTCGCCATCTCGGCCAGGCTAGTCTCAAACTACTGGCCTCAAGCGATTTACCCGCCTTGGCCTCTCAAAGTGCCGGAATTACAGGCATGAGCCACTGCTCCCGGGCCATTTCCCATAAATATAGCTTTTAATATATAATATTGATTTTTATCTTTATTTTTAGACACAGTTTCATTCTGTCATCCAGGCTGGAGTGCAGTGGCACAGTCTCAGCTCACTGCAACCTCTGCCTCCCGGATTCAAGCGATTCTCATGCCCAGCCTCCCGAGTAGCTGAGATTACAGGCATGTGCCACCACGCCCAGCTAATTTTTTCTATTTTTAGAAGAGATGGGGTTTCGCCATGTTGGTCAGTCTGGTCTCAAACTCCTGACCTCAGGAGTTCTACTTTTTAGGGACAAACAGATGATAAAATAAAGGACTGAGAAAGGTATATAATCTTACAACAAGGTATAAAGTGAAATAAGCTGGGTTGGCAAGTCATAAAGTAGTATCTTTCTGAACACTGTTTTAAGAACTCAATTACACATTACATTTCTACGTTATGTAGTAAAACTATAGAAATTGACTGCAAAGGTACTATTATCTCCCTGAGAGGGCAAACAGGGAAAGGAAGGGGGAGAGAGATGAACATTAGCCATAATGTTCTCATTTTAGTGTCCCTAGTTTTGTGTGTCTGATGGAAATGTACTATTTGGCTCACAATACTATTATAAAAGTGACTGTCAAAGATAAGTTCTAGTAAAAAATATTTGCTATAGTTAGACAATTACTAGGCATCTGAGGTTATTTTCAAGTTATAAAAAGTCAGAAGTAGAAGACAAATAATGAGAACACATTGACACATCGAAAGGAAAAGCAAGATACTGGGGCCTACCAGAGGAGGGAGAGGATCAGGAAACATAACTAATGAACACCAGGCTTAATTCCTGGGTGATGAAATAAGCTGTACAAACCTCCATGACACAAGTTTACCTCTATAGCAAACCTGCACATGTACCCTTGAACTTAAAATTTGAAAAAAAGAAAAATTTAATAATTCTCATATAGGACTTGTAACTGGCAAGTAGGAAAAATTAAGGAACTTTAAATGTAGTCCATGTAACCACAATATCTTTTCCACTGTGGGGAAAAATACCATTAGACATTGCCTATGAAGTGTATGTTGATATAATCTTTTCCTTCAGAAAACCTTTATAAACATGCTTATGTGACAAAAGCAAAGTGATTGGTAAAAAGGTTTAATAACTTACTTGAGCCTTGAGAAATTTCTTTGTTGTTCGTCAAATTAGCAACAAAAAATCTGTGTTTTTAATTGAATATAATGTTAGAGAAAATTCCTAAGAGTAAATGCCAATTTACGTTCTTCCAGAAAACCTTTTTTTTTAACAGTATCACCTCAATTCAACACATCTTGCCACTATGGAACATCAAATAAGGAGAATTGAATATACATAAGATGACTGTGGTAATCAAAGAAAACTTGTAGCAAGTTAATCCTTACCTAAAGACACGCATAATTATTTCTGTGGATGGTATTAGGTTTCACTGAGAAAGAAGAGGTCACTCAATAACTGGAATTAATAATACTTTACACAAGCCACACTTGAGGGTCACCTGTAGGAAAGGGAAATGTGGGGAGGGAAAGGGAAAGGCATTGGTTCCGGAATTTTTAAGAGGACAGAATTCACAATTGTACAGAATTCAGAATATTTTAAGGTTTATAAGCTTTGGGAAATTTCTCGACTCAATAAAAGATTATTTAGCAGGGGGCATCTGCCTTTCCAGCCTCAGTACTGGGAGTTGGCCCTGGCTGATACTGGAATTGGTCCCGCCTACACAGGTCAACAGACTCCTTTTTATTGGAAAGGTTTCCTTCACTGAGGTGCAAGAATATTGGATAAATTCCTTTCACCTCCAAAAAAGGAATGAAGCTTGAGGGGGGTGTTAAAGCAAACTACGGCCTGAACACTTCGTACTTCTATATTTGAGTCTTCGTAGACAAACTGCAACCTAGCTTAACAGGCAGACAAAACTGAAAACCTAACTTAGTAGCATGCACCTGTAACAACAGCGGAGTGTTGGCCAATCCCTGCGGCCATACTTCAACCACTCATAAACTGCTGAGTGTTCAAACTGAATTTAAATAAGGCAAACACCAAGCTGTAACCAATCTCACTGTTTCTGTACCTCACTTCTGATTCCTGTACATCATTTTACCCTTTTTGTCTATAAATTTGTTCTGACCACAAGGCTCCCCTGGAGTCTCCGAATCTGCTGTGATTCTGGAGGCTGCCTGATTCGCAAATTCTCTTTTTTTTGCTCAATTAAACTTCATCAAATTTAACTTGTCTGAAGTTTTATTTTAAGAGGGGCTACAAGAAAAGTAATCCTGCCCCCCCCCAGAAAAGTGGGGTAAGGCAGCATTTTGAGCTGAAATGTACTTAAGTGGGGGTCAATCTCAATGGAGGGCTTAAAGGATACCTTACGTGACTCTAATGAGTCTTCGAATCCCACAGTTCTCTCTCTGGACTCCTGGAGGCCAAGAAGATCCAGAAAACAGGAGAGAAGGACAGGAAGCAGGGTAGCAATCTGCCTAAAGCCAGAGTTACTGCTTTCAATTTTCTCACAGACCAGACACACATTTCTTTTAACTTGTTTCAAGTCTTCCAAAATTTAGACATCCTTCCAGAAGATTCCCCAAAAAAGAAAAAAACAAATTTTATTTTTTAAATAATTCTTTTTTTTTTAATTTAAGAAAAAACATTTTTTTAAAAAAACAAAATTTAGACATCTTAACAAAATGCTGGTTTCTTAAAACTACTAAGATAAAGCCATTGAACTAAGAAAACTTTCCAAATATTAATAACATTCGATACCATTTACAGGCTGCCTGAATAGTACCTGATTAGGCACAGTTACAGGCACATTTTAGTTATGATTTCACCTAATCCTTACTAACCCTGTGAGAGAGGTTTCACTACCTGCCCTGATTTATGGATAAAGCAAGTGAGGCACAGAAGTTGTAAGTACCTCCTAAAGCACACATTTAGGAGGAGGTACAAATGGGCTCTGGATTGGCTCCAGAGTCCAAGTTTTAACTCCTACCCCATATGGCCTCCAAGACACCACGACACACTGCGAGCTCCCTCGATTCTACATATTATTTGACACACATCCCCAATTTAAAATTTCAGAGCTATTCCTAGTACATTAGAATCTAACTTGCCCATTTTGTCTGTTAGAAAATTTGGTTTTCAGGGTGGGTGCAGTGGTGAAAGTCTGTAATGCCAGCACTTTGGGAGGCTGAGGCAGGTGAATTGCTTCAGGAGTTTGAGACCAGCATGGGCAACATGGTGAAACCCTGTCTCTACAAAGATACAAAAATTAGCTGGGCATGGTAGCACGTGCAAGTACTCTCAGCTACGTGGGAGTCTGCGGTAGGAGGATCACTTGAGCCTGGGGAGGTGGAGTCTGCAGTGAGCCAAGATCACACCACTGTTCTCCAACCAGGGCAACACTATCTCAAAAAAAAGAGAAAGAAAAGAAAATTTGGTTGTCATCAGAGACCACAGTAACAAAGACTTGTCACATCATTATCAGTCCTGAAGCATCACTATTATTCTCAGCCTCAGGATAAGGAAATTAATTTTTTATCAAATATTAACTTATCAGAGATCAAGCATCCTGAATTTGGGCACCAAACTTTTTGTGAGCCTAACTGTTCCAAGCTTTCTGTTGATGTGATATATCTACTATGGCTTCATACAGGGTACCTGCTTCTCCTCAGTCAACTTCTAAGTCTCATGAATGCTAAGTCTCAGGGCCCCAAGAAAGAAATGATAATGCTAAATACTGTAGACTGGTCCAGGATGAACCATCAGTTGCAATCCAGGATGGTTTTCTCATTTATTTTTTGTTTTAATGTTCACACTAAAATATCACAGTCAAGTTTGAAGATCAAATACACTAGAGACAAACTGAAATAGAAAATTAACCTACTCATTAAAGTGTATCTAATCTTGGAAGAAACCAAGTCCAGGATACTGAGAATGACTAAGTAGGTTTCACTACAAATGATTATGACATTAACTGTCAGAAGAATGGAATTCAAAAAAACACCATTTAATATCATTTAAGTCCTGAAATAAAGCTCTGCTTTCTAAACATATCACCTGAAATAGTAATGGACTCATTCTTTAACTTTGTTCTCTTAAAGTAAAAAGATATAGATCAGTAATTATATTAACTCTCTCATGAAGCATCTGTAGTTGTAATGACCCACAATAAATAACCAAGAAATCCTCAGGTGGGGCTGGAGCATTCAATTTACTTCTCCCCATAACGCTTCACCAAAAAACCATGTCACTAGCCACATAACTGCAATACTGTCGACACTCAGGATTTACTGAAATCCAATGTCAGTGGCCAATAGTCCTTTTTAAACATTAACCTCTTCCTTCTTCAAAATCATATCAAAAGAAAACGGAAGTTCCTCATTCCTCTCCTTTCTGTTGAATTGTAATTAGAATAATACAGGCTATATGTCCTTCCGTCTATTTTCTCTCTCTAGTCAAGAGAGTAAATTATGATGTAGAAGCTCCTTATTTTGTTTTTAAGTTTTTTGTAAAGATGTGGTCTTGCTATGTTGCCCACAGTGGCTTCAAACTCTTCGCCTCAAGTAATCCTCCCACCTGGGCCTCCCAAAGTGCTAGGATTACAGGCATGTATCACTGCACCCAGTCTGTTTTTGTTTGTTTGTTTGTTTTTTGAGACAGGGTCTCATTCTGTTGCACAGGTTGGAGTGCAGTGGCATGATTACAGCTCACTGCAGCCTCAATCTCCCATACTCAAGCAATCCTTTCACCTCAGCCTCCTGAGTTAGCTGGGAATACATACAGGCACCACCATGTAAGACTATTTTTTAATTTTGCAGAGATGGGCCATCACGACGCTGTCCAGGCTGGTGCTGAACTCCTGGACTCAAGAGATCCTTCTGCCTCTGCCTCCCAAAGCACTGGATTATAGGCATGAGCTATGGTGCCCCGCCTGAAAGCTAATTTAAAACATCCTCAGTACTTAGAGCAAATATTAGATGTTAAGAGTGAGGTACAGGCTGGGGGACACGGTGGCCCACACCTCTAATCCCAGCAATTTGGGAGGCTGAGGCAGGTGGATTACTTGAGGTCAGGAGTTTGAGACCAGCCTGACCAATATGGTAAAACCCTGTCTCTACTAAGAATACAAAAATTAGCTGGGTGTGGTGGCATGCGCCTGTTGTCCCAGCTACTCGGGAGGCTGAGACAGGAGAATTGCTTGAACCTGGGAGGCAGAGGTTGAAGTGAGCCAAGATCGTGCCACTGTACTCCAGCCTGGGCAAAAGAGTGATGTACAGTAGACAAGAGGGGTGAGCACCCCTGGGATGTGATTTGACAACTGGCCAGCAGCAAATTGGGCTCAGCTGATGGTGAGAGAATAAGAAAGTGGAACTGACCCAAGCAGCTGGTTTTTAGGAGTCTCCCAGTAATATTCAACAGACCTAAAAAAGAAACAGGAGGCTATGAGGGGATACCTGAGCCTGCAAGGAAGGCCCAGGCATCACTGCAAGTGCATCGTTGAAATGGTTACCCAGGAGTTCCAGGCTTGACAAAACACCAGTGAGTGGGGAGGATTCATAACTGTGAGAACACAGGGGACTCAGAAGCCTGGGGGTGGTGGAGAGGAGGAAGGTTCAGAATGTATAAAGCGTTACTGCAGGTAGGAGGATGAGCTCACACACAGCAGTTCACCCCATCACTGGTTTCGCTTTCTTCATTCTGAGTTACCTACAGTCAACTACAGTCTGAAAATAGGTGTGTACAATACCACAACATATTCTGGGAGAGACCATATTCATATAATTTTTATTACAGTATGCTATATTATATTTTATTATTGTTGTTAATCTCTTACTGTGTCTAATTTATAAATTAAACTGTATCACAGGTATGTATAGAAAAAACATAGTATATACATATAGGGATCAGTACCATCTGAGGTTTCTGGCATCCACTGGGGCTCTTAGAAGGATAAGCGGGAGACTACTACATATGGAGACATTTAGCATAGGGTAGGCACCAAATCACTGTTTGCGGAATCTGAAGTCTGTGGATACCTAGGGGAATTTCTGAGTTGATGATACCACAGGTGGCGTGGAAACAAGTCCCAGCATAAACCTACACTGCTGGCTGAATGAAGTTCAAGTGAAGGTCATGCAGCATCAAAGTAGATGTGTGTGTGTCACTGAAACTTATGGCAGTAGAGTGATAATAATTTTGAAATTAGTTGGATTGTGAGAAAATTTGGTTGATATAAGAGGTCAGTTTGGAGTTCCATTCAAAATTCATACTAATTTTAATGTCACGGTATTCTACACTACTAGATGGGTAAGGGGAAATTATAGGATTCAGAACAATACCATTAAAAATTAGGATAGGATTTTCTACTGTATGTCACAGAAGAATCAGAGGTAGCAAATTCATAAAAAGAAATTGTGATTCCCCAAGCAAGCCCAGGGTGAAAACCCAGAGTGCTGACGTTTTGAATCCTAACATCTCAGTTGCCACTTTGCATCTTCACAGCGCTGAATAAAAGGTGTGTACCAGGAACTGTCTACCCACAAAGAACCTGTCTTAACCTGTTTTACTGGGCCTTCAAAAAAAAAAAAAAAAAAAAAAAGGCAGATGCGGAGATGGTATTATAAAACAAAAGCATAAAAGGAAATTTGTGAGGGTGGCTTAATGAGATGCATTCAACAGGTGGAGAACCAGGGGGAGTGTGGCTAGGTACACAGTGGACTTTGTTAGATTAGCAGCAGCTCTGGTTCACTTTCCAAGATCTTTCCTAATCCACAGAGGCACAGGTGGAGCGGAGGTGGGGACACTACTAGTCAAGAGCTCAGTGGGAGTTTAAATCACTAAGGATTTGTGTATATAAGTTCTCCCTGGCTTACACTTAATATGGTCATGATAACTGAATTTCAACTGTGCAAAAGGAAAGAAAATACTTACAATACTTCAAACATGACTGTAATGAGGATATACTACAAACTCAAAATGAACATTTTATAATAAGCTCTGGGAGTTCAAGGAAAGATGATGGCAGAAAGTGCTTCTGGAATGGTCTAGCACTGGAATTTTATGCAAGTAAGCCATTGCAGACTCTCCAAGCCAATGTCCTAGCCGAAAACAAACAAGTCATCCCTACCTGAAGGCTAGTGGACAAAGGTCATTAAGACAAAAGTCACTGTCATTATCCAGGCAGGGTGATGACTGATCTGGTATCTCCAGGCCTTTGCTAGATTCAGAGCAAAGTCCTGGACCCTGGAATGTTCAAAAGCCTAGACAGATTGCCTCCCCAGCTGTGCTGCATCATTCTCCGGCCGGCAGAGCTAGTGTGTTGCCTTCAATCAGTTATCTCATGAGGAACCAGATTTGGGCTTCTGCCATCTGGCTTAGCACCCATGGACTAAGAGGTCTTGAATCAGCACCTAGAAATAATTTCCTTCAAGTTCTACAGAACAGCTCAATGGAAAAAGAGAACTGTTTCAGTGGAAAAACTAAATACCGAAGTGTCTAAGACTATTATGAATGTAAAAAATTGTTGGATGTATTCTTGTCAAGTTTTTATCTAGGTTGTGATATCTGTTCATGTAATGAAGATTTAGGAAATCTCAACAAGGCATACCTCAGAATACTGCTGGTTTATTTCCAGACCACCCCAATAAAGCAAATATTGCAATAAAGCAAATCACACAAAATTTTTGGTTTCACAGTGCATGCAAAGTTATGTTTTCATTACACTGTAGCCTATTAAGAGTACAACAACACCATGTCCTAAAACAATGTACATAACTTCATTAAAAAATACTTGATTGCTTAAAAATGCGAACAATCATCGGAGCCTTTAGTGAGTTGTCCTCTTTTTGCTGGTGGAGGGTCTTGCTTCCACGTTGATGGTTGCTGACTGATAAAGATGGTGGTCACTGAAGGTTGGGGTGCTGTGGCAATTTCTTTCTTTCTTTTTTTTTTTTTTTTTGAGAAGGGGTCTCACTGTGTTGCCCAGGTTGCAGGGCAGTGGCATAACCACAAGTTACCGCAGTCTTGACCTCTCAGGCTCAAGTGATCCTTCTGCCTCAGCCTCTCAAGTTGCTAGGACTACAGGCTAGTGATACGACACCCAGCTAGCTTTTGTTGTTGTTGTTTTTTGGTAGAGGCAGGGTCTCACTATATTGCCCAGGCTGGGTCTCAAATTCCTGGGATCAAGTGATCCTCCTGCCTCGGTCTCTCAAAGCACTGGGATTATGAGTGTGAGCCACTGCACCCAGCTGCAATTTCTTAAAATAAGACAGCAATGAAATTTGCCAAGGCTGTGAACTCTTCCTTTCATGAAAGATTTATTTCTCTGTTGTATGAGGTGTTGTTTGATAGCATTTCATCTACAGAACTTCTTTAAAAAATGGACTCTATCTTCTCAAACCCTGGTGCTGCTTTATCAACTAAGTTTATGTAATATTCCAAATCCTTTGCTGTCATTTCAACAACGTTCACGGCATCTTCACCATGAATAGATTCCATCTTAAGAAACCACTTACTTTGTTCATCCATAAGAAGAAACTCATCTGTTCAAGTTTTATAATGGAATTGCAGCAATTCAGTCACACCTTCAGGCTCTATTTCTAATTCTAGTTCTCTGCCATTTCCGGCACATCTGCAGTTACTTCCTCTACTGAAGTCTTAAACCCCTCAAAGTCATTGGTGAAGGTTGGAATCAATGCTTCCAAACTCCTGTTAATGTTGATATTTTGAGTTTTGTATGGTAGACGCACCTGACAGTGACAATGTGACTTGAGTTTACCTGAGAATGACCCTGTATGGCAGAGGCACCTGAATGTGTATTCAGAAGTATGAGCTAAGGAATCCAGAAGTGGTCAACTCAGAGACCCATTCCTTGTCTATGACAACTGAGCCCCAGACACATCCTGTGGAACATGGGCCACATAGGGGATCAAGGCTCATTGTTTTGGGTTAAATGAGGTTTGCCAGGTGGAGATTGCTAGGCGGAGTGTGTTAAGTAAAAATGTTATTTAAATTGCATTCGTTCTGCAAATGGTGGTGGTGCTTTTGCCCAGCCTGCCACCACTGGACTCTCTCATCCGTGTGTAAGTTCCCGGTAAAACCTATGTCTCATTCGCTGGCTCTGGGTCTCTTCTTCAGCCTCTTGAACCTGGTGCCATCCCCACTGGAGTCAATAGGGGTTTGGCACACCAACCTCCTTCTGTGGATCACAAACATTATTAATGGCATCTACAATGGTGACTCTTTTCCAGAAGGTTTTCAATTTTCTTTGCCCATCTCCATCAGAGGAATCACTGTCTATGGCAGCCATAACTTTACAAAATATATTTCTTAAGTAATAAGACTTGAAAGTCAAAATTATTCTTTGATCCAAGGGCTGCAAAAATGGATGTTGTGATGGCAGGCATGAAAACAACGTTAACCTCCTTGTGGCTGGGTATGGTGGTTCACACCTATAATCCCAGCACTTTGGGAGGCCAAGGCAAGTGAATCACTTCAGGTCAGGAGTTCAAGACCAGCCTGGCCAACATGGTGAAACTCTTTCTCCATTAAAAATACAAAAAGTTAGCCAAGTGTGGTGTGCACACCTATAATCCCAGCTACTTGGGAGGCTGAGGAAGGAGAATTGCTTGAACCCGGTAGGCAGAGGTTGCAATAAGCTGAGATCACTGCACTCCAGCCTGGGTGACACAGTGAGATTCTTAAAAAAAAAAAAAAAAAAAGAGACAGAGAGAAAACAACATTAACCTTCTTGTACATCTCTATGAGAGCTGTTGGGTGACTTGGTACATTGTCAATGAGCAGTAATATTTTGAAAGAAAACTTTTTTTCTGAGCAGTAGGTCTCAACAGTGGGCTTAAAATAGTCAGTATACCATGCTATAAACAGACACGCTGTCACCCAGGCTTTGTTGTTCTACTGAGAGAGCGCACAAAGAGTAGATTTAGCATAATTCTTAAGGGCCTTAGCATTTTCAGAATGGCAAATGAACACCGGCTTCAACTCCAAGTCAATGACTGCAATGACTCAGCTGCATTAACCCCTAACAAGAGATTCAACCTGTCCTTCGAAGCCAGGCACTGACTTTGGCTCTCTGGCTATCAACGTCCTAGATAGTGTCTTCTTTCAATAGAAGGCTGTTTTAACTCCATTGAAAATCTGTTATTTAGTGTAGTCACCTTCATCAATTACTTTGGCAAGGTCTTCTGGGTAACTTGCTGCAGCTTCCCCATCAGCACTTGCTGCTTCACCTTGTGCTTTTATGTTATGGAGACAGCTTCTTTCCTTGAACCTCATGACCATCTTCTGCTAGTTCCAAACTTTTTTTTCTGCAGCTCCCTCACCTCTCAGCCTTCATAAAATTGGAGAGAGTTAGGGGCCTTGTTCTGGATTAAGCTTTGGCTTAAGAGAATGTGCGGCTGGTTTGATCTTCTATCCAGACCACTCAGACCTTCTCCGTATCAGCATTCAGGCTGTTTCACTTTCTTATCATTTGTGTGTTCATCAGGGTAGCACTTTTTGCTTCCTTTAAGAACGTTTCCTCTGCATTCACATCTTGGCTGTTTGGCACAAGAGGCCTAGCTCTCAGCCTATCCAGGCTTTCAACATGCCTTCCCTCACTAGGCTTACTCATTTCTAGCTTTTGATTTAAAGTGAGAGACATGCAATTCTTCACTTTAGCACTTAGATTAGAGGCCATAAGGTTATGAGTTAACTTCATTTCAAAATTGTCATGTCTCAAAAATTAGGAAGGCCTGATGACAGGGAGAGAGACAGAAACTGATGGGTTGGTAGAGCAGTCAGCACACATACAATATTTGTTAAGTTTGCTATCATGCCCATGTTTGTGGGCATGGTTTGTAGCTTACCAAAATAATTACAATAGTAACATCAAAGATTACCCATCACAGACCACCATGAGATATAATAACAATGAAAAAGTTTGAAATATTGCAAGAATTCCCAATATACAACACAGAGATGCTGCTGGAAAAATTGTGCCAACAGACTTGCTTGATAAAGGGTTGCCACAAACCTTCAATTTAAAAAAAAAAAAGCAGTATCTGTGAAGCACAATAAAAGAAAGTATGTGCATACTACACTCTGTATAGGTGCTGGGGGCACAGTGTGAATCTGATAGACATAGTCATTGCTTTCTGGAAGCTTCGTCTAGTTGAGGAGACAAACACTAAACAATTCAGCAAACACTTAATACATAATTTGCCTGGAGTAAGAAAGGGCCCAGAATCTGAGACTAGCTTGGTCTGGGAACATCCTTAGGGACATGGCAATTTTCTGTGTGTGTGTTTGAGACAGGGTCTCACTCTGTTGCCCAGGCTATAGTGCTATGACCATGGTTCACTGCAGCCTTAACCTCCTTGGGCTCAGGTGATTCTCTCACCTCAGCCTCTGAAGTAGCTGAGATCACAGGCACACACCACCACACCTGGCTAATTTTTGTATTTTTTTGTAGAGATAGGATCTCTGTTGCCAGGGCTGTTCTTGAGCTCCTGGGCTTAAATCATCCTCCCACCTCAGCCTCCAAAGCACTGGGATTACAGGCATAAGCCACCAGGCCTAGCCAAGGAAATGACATTTAAACTAAAGGACAAGTAAGGTAGAGTGAAGTGGAGAGTGGAGAAGCAGCTGAAGTACATACCAGGTAGAAGAAAGAGCTCCAAGCGAGACAGTATCTACTCCACCAGGACACAGATCCACTGGCATATATATGTTCAAATCTAACAGCAAATAATATTGAATTTGGTGCTTTCTCTACCATAAGTGTTCATAGCACTTACTTCTGAGTGACTAGAGAGCAAAACATGACTACCACAGAGAAACAAGATGTATTGAAATAAAAGATGGCTAATCATATGCAGAATAAGAAGTCTTGGTGCTGAAAATCATCCTGCATAAAATACATTTGGCATCCCCAAATGTAAGCATCCATAATCTCAACCACTGGCAAAACCTGTCCACTAGACTAGGACACTGCCATCAAACGATTCACACACACATGCACATGAGCACACACACACACCCCAAATCAGAAGGAAAAAAAAAAAAACCCTTGCAAATAAAAAAAAATCCTTTGAATTGGTTTTTAAAATGGCAGAGGATCATTGCTATTGTTTCCTAATTAAGGTAGATCAGAGTTTTCTATTAATCCCAAGGAATAACAGGTACATTCCCTTAATTGTATTTAAAATAACAGGTAAGGTGATCTGACGTAATGGCAATTTATTTCCTTCATTTAACACAACAAAATTACAGGGTACTGCATGAGCAATCTACCTGGCAGCTAGGACTTTTGATCCACATGAACACAGGAGGATCCAGTCACATGTGCCTATGACGGGAAAGTGACTAAATGGCACAAGAAAGGAGGCAGCCTTCCTAGAAATTTTCACTCACAAGCAAGTGAAGGAAGGAAATTTGATTAGGGAAAATATCTCCATAAAAATAGACTGCTTAAGGTGCAGCACAGACAAGCATGATGGTCTTTCCACCAGGTTATTCTTCCAACAGTACATGTCAGTAGAAGCTACCAGAAAATGTGAGACATTTGGTTATATATTACCAGTATTATAGTTGTCACATAATGAGCTCCAATTATTTTCCAGAGAATAAGCTAAGTGCTTATGTATTCTCTCTAATACTCGCCATCACCTGTGAGCATGATTTAATTCATTTCATTTCACAGATGAGAATCTGAGGCTTAGAAAGGTTAAATATTAATAACAGTAATGTGCATATTTCCACACGTAGCACTTTTTCTATCACTTTTTTCTAAGCACTTTTTTTCACAGTCTCTCACACCAAATATAGCCTGGATTTCGAATAACTGTGGCAAACTTGGACCTGTGGCCACTCAAAACTAGTGAACGTGGTGAAACCTTTCTAGTATCCTGTTTTCCTGCTATGTAAACTGATATCCGCTGATAGTGGCTGGTTCTGAATTTCTATAGTTCTACATCGGGGCTCAGAGGTGACAACTGGTTTGAAGGGGGTAACTTAAAGCTACATTTTTACTTAGATCTTAAGCTACATTATTTGGGAAGTTTTTAAAAGAGGCTAATAGAGATTCCAACTCTCTTTCCTCCTGCCCAACTCCAAGACAACTCTTGGTAATGCACTCAACTACTGACATTGAAAGCAATTCTCTTAGGACTACAGAGGTGGCACCAGCCTCCGGACTGTTGTTCTCAATAATGGTATTAGAACAACAGGTTCTGCTGAATCTTGGTATTTTAATATCTTTTTACTACTTTATTAGGCCTACAACTTTAACTTAGAATAAATCTGGTCCCCAAAACCATATGTATTCGAGAGAAAGACTGTTAGCATATTTTTTCTTGGTCTATACTCCTGAACTTAATTTCCAATCTGGGATTGTAAATTATTTGGAATTTAGGAAGATTCTATGAGAATTTTCTTACTAACAAACCATTGCTGGACAGATAGCCTGAAAAACAGGACTTGCATTTTACAGTTGGCATAAATGTCAAATGATGCTCTGGTAAATATTTCACTGTCTTATGTCCATCTGTGACACACTTTGGGCCTCTGAGTCTGGGTCTGGGGTAAAATGGGGTATGACTTACCTTCTGAATTGGGAAACTAGAACATAAACTTAACATAACATATGGAAGGTGCAACATAAAGTGGGCTTTTCCTAAATGTCTAGATGACCTGAGAATTAAGATGGAGTCTCTTGATAAAATCACCTTCATTGCTGTTAAGTTTCTTTTTTTTTTTTTTTGAGATGGAGTTTCACTCTTGTTGTCCAGGCTGGAGTGCAATGGTATGATCTCGGCTCCCTGCAACCTCTGCCTCCCACGTTCAAACAATTCTCCTGCCTCAGCCTCCCAAGTAGCTGGAATTACAGGCATGTGCCACCATGCCCTGCTAATTTTGTGTTTTTAGTAAAGACAGGGTTTCTCTATGTTGGCCAGGCTGGTCTTGAACTCCCGCCTCAGGTAATCCGCCTGCCTTGGCCTCCCAAAGCGCTGAGATTACAGGCGTGAGCCACCATGCCTGGTCAATTGCTGTTAAGCTTCTACTAAGTGAAAAACATGGTCAAGGTGCCTGGAGCCACTTGGAGAATTTCTGTAACAATAAATTAAAGTTGCTCTTGGAGACACATAGATGTTAATGGAAATGGATATTCAATTCAAACTCAGACTACAATCTTCTAATAAATAATATCTAAGAGTTATCAGCGGGGAGACTCTAAGCAAATACTTAATTGTGTTTGGTTCCTGTGACTGAAGGAGTCAGCTCTTTAGCTCCATCAGTTTTAGCTCTGGAAACAGGCACACAATTTTTAAGTCTTTTAGTTTTATATAGCAAGTAAATTACATTTTATATTATACCTCACTATACAAAAACTTTGGTTATACACAGGTTAAATCATGTTCCTCTTGTACACAGTGACACATATGGTAATTACTACTTATATAACACAGAATGCCTGGGGAACAGTTGTATTCATTTATTCAAATAGTTATAGAGAATCCAATGAGTACAAGTCATACATTAGTTGATGTGATCTTTGCCCTATCCCCTATTATTTTTATATACTTTGAATAAAATATTACATTTAAGGTATCTTTAGCAAATAAAAGTTATGCCAATCAATTTGACTTCAAGATTTCCTCCTCATAATAAGGATCTTTGACACTGTTGTTCTAAAACATATTTTTGCCTCCCTAGCTGTTAAATTTAACAGCTGAAACCATTTACCTAGCCTTAAAATGGCACACATAAAGACACTGGGAAAAAAAATGGTGAAAGCTTACAGAACAAAAGAAGAAACAAGGACATGTATGAGAATGACTCTATAGAGGCATTCTCATTTCCTGTTCTAAGACTCCTCTTGGAAAACAAAAAGACCAATGACTTAGAAAAGGACATTGCAGTCGCTAGATCATCACCTATCCAACAGAAATATAAATGGTGAACATTAGATTATATTTCATTTGGAAACCTTAACTGGCAGAAATTTACCTTTACAGTGGAAAGGCCAAAAGAAGAGAAGTCACTGCAGGTTCCATAAATATACATTTTAGCAAAATGGGGGTGGGGGTACAGTTTCTCAGAACTGCTGTGTCTTGATTTCAAGGAGAAGTTGTATTTCTTTACAATTTAATCTATGATTAACTAACAAAAGGGACAGGAAGCATTATTAACCTTGATATTAACAAAGTGGTCAATTAATAGCACCTTCTAACTATATACCTTCGTTTTTCCACCAAAGGAAATTGAATAGCAAGACAGAAAACAACAAAACAGGGCTGGGTGCAGTGGCTCACTCATGTAATCCCAGCACTTTTTGATCCCCAGGTCAAATGTGGGGATCACTTAAGCCCAGGAGCTGGAGACTAGCCTAGGCAACAAAGCAAGACCCCACCCCTACAAATTAAAAGAAAAAAAAAAAGACAGCCAAATATGGTGGTGTGCACCTTTAGTTGCAAGCTACTTAGAAGGCTGAGGAGGGAGGATCACTTGAGCCCAGGAGTTCAAAGCTATAATGAGCCACGATCATATCACTGCACTTCAGCTTGGAAGACAGAGCAAGACCTTGCCTCAAAATAAAAAAAAAAAAAAAAAGAAGAAGAAGAAGAAAAAGAGAATCTCTGATATACCATTAGACAGATACAGTTTGGTAGAGAGCAGTATGATTGACATATCAAACACAGAATTGTCTCTTTCAAAGTAGTTACCTTGAAAGGGTAATTCTAATGCTATCAACATTTCTTAGAATTTCTATATTATGAAGACCTTCAGAGTCTGTGAACGTTATTTTAGGTGTTAAGTTTACCTTTGTTTCATAATGTTCCACGTACTCTGGAAGGTACAGGATATAAAGAGGAGTGAGTCCTGGCCCTTACAAAGCTTACAGTGTTGAGAAGGGCATGGAAGTGTTCATGGATAATTTCATTATGCTGAAGTAAGCATCAGGACTGAAGTAAGTACAGGACTTATAATGCCAAAGGACCACAGCGAGGGCTGCCCTTTGTGCTGGGAATGAGGAGGCTGGGAGCAAGAGAGGAGGTTTTCTGGAGATGGTACCCAAGGTGAGTCTGGAGAAGATGCCATGTGACCTGATTCTACGGAGCCTAAGTCAGAGTCACCCAAATGAGGAAGAAAGGCGAGGAAAATGGAGAGATGAGCATGAGCAGGACACACAGGCATGCAAGAGCACGACGGAAAAGACAAATGCAAGTACTTTGGTGCTGCTGGAGCACAAAGTGTGAAGAGTGGCAGGAAAGAAGATGGAGAGGGAAAAAGGGACCAGCTGGTAGGTAGTCTAGATGTCATGCTAAGGGGCTTGGCCTATTTCTTAGGTCGGGGTCACAAAAGCAATGACTACAGTAATGTAGATAACTGAGGCAGGCCATGTAATGCATATGCTAGAAGAGGGGCACTGGAGCATGCATGACCCATCTATGGCATATGACAGCTGCTACTTAGCTCCAGCTGATGACTACTGTGAAGAAAGATGACAAGGGTGGCTGTGTCTTCCAGTTTTTCAAGGGAAGCTGAAACCCAGATTATGAAAAAAAACAGTTTCTAAATGTTGGCTTGTAAACACCTGCAGGGGACAAATAAACATAGCTAGAGACTAAATATGGCTCCAAGACTCCTAGTCAAGACCTCTGTTTCAGTGGAAGCAATACCCCTGGGAAGTTTAATTCCAATGGGCAGATATGCCCATTGGAAAGATGTCATAGTGGCATGCTGTGAAGGATGGGTTGGAAATAGGAAAGGCTGCAAGCAGGAAGACCATGATCCACCTAGGGAGTGATGAGTCTTTCATCTTTTGAGGAAGATGATACTTTTGAAAAAAGCAAGTAAAAGTCATTTAGAGTCAAGTCTCATGAGTAAATTTAGTATTCGTGCTGGATATCAATCAGATTTTATATAAAACAAGACAGGAGTATAAAGTCAATGAGATGACTGCTTTAGGCAGTGCACAGAATGGGTCAGGAGGCCATAATAAAACAGAAGTTGTAAAATGTATTGTGTAATAGTCATGAAGCCTCTAGAAGTGTCTATCTGCGGGAAAACATTGTGTGGATGTCTAGCTTCTCTAACGGCATTCAAAAGAAGCTTTGCCCATTATTCTACGCTCCTGCCTTTAATGTCTGTGTGAGCTTCCAACGTCAGCCAGACATTTGGGATGGGATAGGAATCTATATCCCTTAAACTCTCTGCTTCAGATTAAAATCTTCAGGCTAATGGCTTCACAGTTGGCATTTATTTAACATTTCTACCACTCTCATCCTCTCCCTTTCCTGATTTCAATTTATACTCTTGCATTATTTGTACCTATTTTTCTTCCTCCACTGTGAGCAGAAACTATGTCAATTATCTTTGCATTGCTTCCACAAAACCCCAGCAGAGTAATCTGCCACAGAGTGAGCATTTAACAAATGCTTGTTTAGGAAGAAAATGCCTTATTACTTAATAATCACTGTGCTCAGCAAAATTCACCAGGAGGCAGGTTTGCCTTGAAACCTGTCCAAGGGCATTTCATTACTGCAGCACCTATACAGTCTCTCCGAAGCCAGTCCTGAAGTCAGCATTACAAGGAGGCTTGAGGTTCTGAGGTATAATAAGCCCAGCTTGCTCCAAGTGACTATTTAATTACTATGGTAATAATAGTAAGGTATGTAAAACATTGTACTCCTATTGATTACATGGAAAAGTAATCACTCCTTTAGGAATTATCTAGTCTACCATCTAAACAAACTATTGTCACCCCACCAGATAACTATGAAGCCACCATAGAAGCCCATATGGTAATCTCCAAGTTAACTCTTACTGAGTTCATTGGTGTTTACCCAACAGTATGGTACCTGAAAAGATGGTACTCATCATTAGCTAGGATAATCCTGCACAGAAACATTCAACTCATAAAATTGAGATGGTAAACTTCTTTATTACTGGCAGAAAAAAGATACTACGCAGAAAACCAGGTTTGGATACCAGGTTTGAATATGTTTGGCACATTAGGCCATGGGGTGGGAAAAGTTAAGTTTCTGACTGTGTGTTTTCATAGTCACACACAAAAGATAACCTGTATGTCATCTCGCTATGATGCTTTGGAAATAATAATTTAGAAAATAAGAGACGGCCAGGCACATCTGTAATCCCTCACGCCTGTAATCCCAGCCCTTTGGGATGCCAAGGTGGGAGGATCAGTTGAAGCCAGGAGTTCAAGACCACCTGGGTAACACAGCAAGATCCCATCTCTAAAAAAATTTTTTAAAAAAATTAGTTGGGTGTGGTGGCATGTGCCTGTAACTCCAGCTATTAAGGAGGTTGAGGCAGAAGGATCACTTGAGCCCAGGAGTTGGAGGCTGCAGTGAGCTATGATCATGCCATTGCACTCCAGCTTGGGCAACAGAGGAAGACCCTGTCGCCTCATCAAAAAAAAAAAAAAAAAAAAAAAAAAAAAAGAAGAAAAAGGAGAAAAAAAAAAAAAAAGAATCCATTAAAAGGTGTAACAGATGATGCAGGCAACTAGTGACTGGTAATAATAATATTCAGAACAGTGCAATAACATTTAAGTGGAAAAGAAAAAATGAAAAACATCCAGGTTTCTGTGTTCTCATGCAGTAAAGAGGCTGTTTGCTCCTTGATAATAACCATTAATAACTTCTTAATAAGCACATTCATTTCAGGACCCAACCATATCCAACATCAGAAATCAGTAAGGACGAACAAACCAGGGAAGAAACAAATTCAGAACGTAACAGCTCTACAGACTAGAGCTGTGTTGTCCAATGAAGTAGTCACATGCGGTTATTTAACTAAAATTTCGTTTTTCAGTTGCACTAGTTATATTTGAAGCTCTGCAGCTGTGGCTAATGGCTATTTTATTGGACAATGCAGATACGGAACATTTCCATCATTTTTCCATGGAACAAAGCTGCACTACAAAGGGAATATTCCTATTGTTAAGATAGCCCAATGAAAAATTCAGTCAAAGCCAATAGTTTTATTCATTGAGCATAATTAGAGATACCCAGGGTTATCTGCTTATTTTACCGAATGTGTCATAAATTAGAGACAATTGGTGATCCACAGAAAGTTTGAACATCCTTATCAGCACAGGATTTTTTTTCTCCCAGTCCTTCTCCAATACCAACCCTTACCCTCTCCCCACCACTGTGGGCAGGGATAGAAAGAAAAATGGTTGGGGGTCAGAAACTCCCTCATTAAGTCTCTCTTACCCAAGAACTGCATTAATTGCCAAAAATAAGTCGATTTTTAGAAGCATTTTCTTTCCTCCCCTTTCTCTTTCTTTTTAAAAAATACTAAAAGGCCACTGAACAAACACAACAGGAGACAGAAAGAGGAATTCCACAAAATTATTAAGAACAAAATGGATGGCTATCCTAAGTTACTGTTCAAGACACCCAAGGAAAAGTACCACAAATCAAGAATGTTTCCAAAAATACCCCATGGGAACAATTCAACAAATCCACATTAATTTTAAAAGTTACCAACTGTTCAGAGGCAAAATGATTTCCTGCTAAAAATTTAAAGCATTGAGTTTTCATCAAGAGCAACATACTCCAGTTCAACGATCGAATTTACAGGCAATTAAAAGAATCACATTAAGTCACCTTCCAGTCATAGCATCATTTGATTTCTGAGGTCATTTGGTTCTCAGACAGAAGCCAGGTCTGATGGTAAATAAAAATCAACTACAGTAGTAAGGTTCTACTTATTAGGACTTCCCTGTGTACAATTTCGTAAAAATATGCTTTTGGATTTAACGTAGACAGTTTCAATTTTATTTAAGAAAAGCAAAGTAAGATTCATTCAAGAACCAGGAAAAAGAAAACCAGGAGTCCTCAGACACTGGATTCTATTTAAACACTCTTCACTCTATCATTGCTAAAATATTTGCTTTCTACTTTGTCATGCTATCTCTCTGCACCACAGAAGAAAATTTGATATCTCAGTGACAGAATAATTTGAGTGCAAGCTAAAATTTAATCAGCACATAAAAGCCAGAAAACTCATAATGCATCTGTTTAAGAACAGCTTCTCTATTTGCGGGAAGGGGTAACAAGACTTAGGATGCTGGAAAACGTAAAATGCAAGCTGTAAAGCCCCTTTTTCAAAAATGCCTGATGTTGCTGTCTCTGGCTGATAATTACAGCCCTGGGAGGGCAGCTATGAGACAATGCTGACATGATGCAGTACACAGGCCCTCAAGAAGCCGGCAAGCTGCTGCACCTTTCATCGCCATGAAAGAACACAAGGGTCAGACTTCCCTTTTCTGTACCCTGTGCGTTTCAACTGCCATACACACATTCAGTGACAAAGTTATCATCAGAAGTTATACAGCCTCATGATCTCCTCCCTGCTCCCTAGCTTCACCCTCTACATTCGCCCTCAATGTTCACTGTGCTCCTCCTCACTCTTGGCATTTTAGTATAGAAAGGGAAGTGACATTTTGATCCTTTGCCTAGGAAAGGTTGCATTCTTGGGTCACTTTAACTCATCCCTTTAAAGCAGAAACTCACTTAAAGTAAGCAAAAATTATCTGAGGCACATAAGATAGGTGGGAAGATGGTCATTTAAACCTTGGTAACGCAGTATTTCCTCCTCTTGATGAGGATAGAGTGACTGGTCACTGTTTAAGTGAGCACAAGAAAATTAAAGCTCTCTAGGCCAAGAAAGTAGCTTAAGTCAAAAAAGGCAACTGAACTGAAATATACCAAATCTACAAAAACTGTTTCCCATTTCATGCATACACAGCCCTACAGAGGGTGTAAACACTACTAGCAAACTGTGCTAGGAGGTCACAAGCACTTCCCGGAGCATGCATGACGAGCACAGTTTATAAAACGTGCAATAGGCAGTGTGGGGAACAAGGGCTGAATCTGGCTCCAACCAAAGGGTGAAGCTAATGCATACCTTTTGGTCTTCTGGAATTTCCATTCTTTTGCTGTTCATCTTCCTCATTAATGGTGAATAAACCAAGGGGAATTGGCCTTGCATTGGTCTTCTTCAGTCTCTCTTGTCGGAGAGCTGTAGCTGATCCAGGCATACTGCTGCTACTTTTTTTTTTTTTTTAATTATTATTATATTAAAAATATATGCTTATGTAATTGCAGCTCCCAGGAAGCTGCTAGTTCCTAAGCTGCCTGTTCATTTGAGCACTTGTAATAGATCCCCTATGGGTAAACAGTTTGCAAACAGCTGACAGATACCACCAGCCTCTTGGCAACTGAGGCCCTGCAGTTCCCCTCACCTAGCAGCAGCTCTCCCACCTCCCCTACCAGCCCCCTCCCACTGACTCCCCGACAGGCACATGCGCTGGTGATTGCTCAGGCGCATGCATGCACACGCGCGCGCACACACACACACACACACACACACACACACACACACTGCTTCCAGAAAAACCCAAGACCTACTAAAGACACGCAGGGTCAGATGCCTTCCACCACTGCCTAACCTGTTCAATCAGATCCCAGCTTCTTCCTGTTGCAGCACCTTTTCTCAATCTTCTTCCTGCCACCGCACAGTAAAATATTCAGCCAACAGCAGAGAGGGGAAAATATGATACGCTACCGCTGCCGTTAACAGTTGCCCTGACAACCCTGACATATCCTAATCAAGGAGGGCCGGGAGCTGCTCCATCTCCCCAGCTGAGAAGCAGCAGCTTGCAGGATGCTGGGTTCTGTGAACTCACCAGCAGAGGGTTACAGCACAAGGACGCTGGGCAGCTCCCTCTTCCTCTCAGAGGCAGAGCAGCAGGATGGGAGGAGAAAGAGTTTTGCTTGCAAAAGCAGCAGTAGACTCCTCAGTATGGAGAGAGGGGCCTGAGGAAGGAAGGCTTTTTCTTCTTTTCTGGGCCAGGTTGTCTATCATAACAATGTTTGCAAGCCCCTGGATGAATGAAGGCATGGCTGGTACCCGCAGAGCAGCTCACTTTACTTTCTTGACATTCTTACCACCCCAGAGCATGTATAAAAGCAGGGTTGGCAGCACCAGTCATGGGGGCCACCAGTGCCACGTCCCTGAAACCCTCCGGTGAAGACAGGCAAGGGGAGAACTATGCCAGCTCCCACCACAGACATCACAATGTGGAGTGTCTCCTCTGCAAGTCAAGTTTAAAGGGCAGAACCTATGCTCAGGAATTCTCCAAAGGAGAAAAACCTGCCTCTATTACACCCAGCACACCCCCCACCCCCAATCCCCACCACTCTGGGCAGTCACGACCAGCAGTGCTGAGCAATGCTCAACACTTGACCCAATTTTAGTTCTTTTTTGGATCTTTTCTCCAAAGCACAGAATCATGTGACTATTGTTTTCTCCTGAAATAAGCTAAGAGTTTCCACTTCTAGACTGCTTAAAATGTATGCTGTATGCAAAAAAAAAAAAAAAAAAAAAAAAAATTTACAGTAAATGACAGTAGAACATTATCAACTGCCAAATTAAGAAAAATTTTGCTTTTGCGTTTTAATAAAAATCAAGTCTGCTTAACAAGTTAAAAGCAACTCCCACTCCCGACTGATTCCCTTACTTTTTCTCAATACTTAACCCACCTTTTCCAAGAGAGGACCCAAGGGAGTTTAAGGCAAGTAAAATCCTCTCTAAATCTCTTGCATGGAACAGTAACTTTGGACAATTCACTTAACTCTCTTGGTGCCTCAGTCTTCTCTGTAAAATTGGGGTGATGACTATCATTTACCTTACGGGATTAGAGTGAGGATTAAATGAGTGTAGTGCTAGCAACCTGAAGTACTTAATACCAACTATTATTATACTTTACAATAGTTTGATGTTAACTAGTCTATTTTTTGCTTTGTAATTATTTTCTTTCTTTTTTTTTTTTTTTAAAGACGGGGTTTCACCATGTTGGTCAGGCTGGTCTTGAACTCCGACCTCAGGTGATCCGCCCGTCTTGGCCTCCAAAGTGCTTGGATTACAGGAGTGAGCCACCACACCCAGCCTTTGTAATTATTTTCAAGGTGTTTCCAGTTCAACTATCAACTCCATCACGAAGTACTTCTTTGTATTTACTCTTATTATCCAGCCTGGTGCTGGGGGATGTACTAAATGGTGAGCAAACACATGCTGAAAAATATAAATGAGTCTTCAGAACTCTTTTCCTCCACAGGCTGGTGGATGTAATTAAGTTCACATGTATTTAGATCTCTGGCTTGAAGAAACGCAGGAAACTTCAGTTTTAGAGTTTATTTTAAATTGCGTCAATCTGTGCAATGGGTCTTTGGAATAAAATAGAATGGAGCCTTAGAGCTGAATGGGCCTGAGAAACCAAGTGAGTCAGCATCATTTTACACGCCAGGAAGCCAAAGCTTATGAAGTGAAATTCCTTGCCTAGGTCAAATGTTAGTTGGCAACAAGTCTACAGTTAAAATTTAGACCATCTTCTTCCTAGTCCAGTGCTTCTCCTGATGACAGATGTTTGACCCAGATGTTTCAGAATCCTATACCTCTCCAACTTCTGTGGAGATGAAAGGAAAGGGAGGGGGCGTACCTCCAATATTCAAGATCTTATTGTTTAAGAAATTTTTAAAAAAATGGATGCAAATTATAAATGTAACATACTTCCATAATTTTCTATATTTGTAAACTTTTATTCTTGAATGAGACATAATTTTGTTATTTCCTATTATTTTTCTTTAATCAGATGATCAATAAACATAGGTGCAATGTATGTCAATATCACACTATTTGGGAAATGAAAATATTTTCGAATCCACATTAGCTTGTTTCCTCTACTTCAAGACAATCAGGTCAGTATTTGCAATAGCAAAAGCATAATAAAACAAAAAGCAAAATAATAACAAAAAACCCCACATACAAAATAAGCATAGCTGAACTGCCTTTTGGTAAAGAAAATGAAAGTCTATGTCTTAAGCAAATGACTAATTTCATTTAGAAATGTTTGTCACCCAAACAAAGCTTACAGCTTCCAAATAAAGCTAGCTACCGCTCTGATAACTAGCAGATCATCTCCACCGAGTCAAGATGGTGTCATCCTGCTGTCTTGTAAATCCTGGCTCCAACATCAACTAGCTGTGTCACTGTTTTGCAGAAAAGCAAACAGCAACAAGATGAAATAATAACAATAAAGGATGTTTTCCTCCCCTTATAAAGGACACATTTTTCACTTAAGACATAAATTCATTTGAGATTAGTTTCTTAAATGTTCACACCCAATCTTTAATGGACTTAGGGGTTAGCTCTTGGGCAATTCCAGGAATACTGTGGCTCGATCCCTATAGGGATGTAGGTACCAACTTCTCCCGATTCCCTTTTACATTTTGATCCAAAACAAAGGCAAAGAAGGAAAGGGGGATGGTAAGACCTTAAATTTAAATATCCCCCAAAGGAGTTTCGCTCTCATTGCCCAGACTGGAGTGCAGCGGTGTGATCTTAGCTCACTGTAACCTCCACCTCCAGGGTTCAAGCAATTCTCATCTGGCCACCATACCTGGCTAATTTTTTTTTGTATTTTTAGTAGAGACGGGGTTTCACCATGTTGGCCAGGCTGGTCTCAGACTCCTGACCTAAGGTGATCCACCTACTTTGGCCTCCTGAACTCTTCTCTAGCAATAAGGAGCATCGTCAATTAGATGTGGCACAACTATCCTTGCATGTAACATGCAGGTATAGAGGCTTAAATCAGTCCCAATGGGAAATGGGCATGCAGCCCTCCAACAGTAAGGTTTTGCAATTGCTTTGTTTAAATTGTTGAAATGATAAATGTTGTATTAATAGGGGCTTTGTACAGATTTGAGAGAAATGAGGCACTGCCTAGTGTAAAAGAGTAGTTTTTGCCACTAGATTGGCTTTATATTGTACAAAAATATTCTGTGGTGTAATTTAAAAATGTATTCACTTTTATGGATAAAAACATTACCACTCACCTACTATGACTAAAACGGTGCAACAGGCCCCTGAGCAACTGCTGTCCTCACCCGCTTAGTCCACAATAAATTTACGTCTTTGTCCTCCTACCCTGGCTGGTTGGCATCTCTGGCCTAGGTCCAACCTGTGAGTTGGATGAATATGAAGCAGAGTCAAACTTGCTGATCTTTGGGGAAGTAAGCTCATGACTTGGGCTTGGCTGTCACAATGTTATATAAAAGACTAACATGCAGTTACATGCATACACATATGCACACACAGAGTCAGCTTTCTGTTCACATTTATGCTTCCTAGGTTTGTGTGACCATAAAGTTGGAAAACAGCACCCTCCATTCATGAATCCAAGAAATCTGCTTAACCAGTAAGAAACATACCTAAAATTTCCCTTTCTAAGCCCAGTGAGCTTTTTTTTTTTTTTTTTTTTTTTAAAGATGGGGCTTCACCATGATGGCCAGGCTGGTCTTGAACTCCTGACCTCAGGTGATCCACCCACCTCGGCCTCCCAAAGTGCTAGGATTACAGGTGTGAGCCAGCGCGCCCAGCCAAGCCCAGTGAGCTTTAAAAAACATTTTAATAAAAGAAAAAAAGACCCTAATTTGTATTATTCAAGGGCTGTAGCTGAAAACAGAAATTATTACTGCTGGATTGAATGGCCTGTCACCAGTAAATTACAAATTCCATGTATGTGTAAGTTTTTACTTCTCATCAGGTCCAGAAGTGCCAAAATTATTTTCCATGTTTCTGCATTCAAGGTGATGGTTAATTCTTCAAAACTACCAGACTTTAGTAATCTTTTAAGTATGTAATGCATCTCCCCAAGATTAACTGCAGTTTACTTATAGCAGGCGTTTTAACAATATTTTTATGCAACTTAAAAACCTTGCATGGTTTTGAAAATGACAAAGTCAGCACAGGTTGACATGGAATGAAACAACCACTAAGGAAAAAGGGTCCCAGCTGGTTCTTTGCCACGCTATTCTTGAAGTTAAAGGGTGGCCTCAGAGTTTCCTAGAATTATGCCACTTACTGATGGTTCTTGTGGTGATAAAGGTACAACATTCTTCCATCTTGCAGCATCATGCATAGTGTCCAACAGGCTAGAAAAATAAATACTGCACAACGAAATATCAACCCTTTGAAAGGAAAAGGCAGGTTTGCTTTGATCTTCTTTGACTACTTTTTGTTAACAGGCATAAGAAAAACAGTAAATACTGCCCTAGTAGTTGGTGATGCCATCAGCCAGGAAGTACCAGGTCCCTGTGGTGCCTTTTATAACATTTCTATAAATCTTCACTGCTGAAACACTTCATGGTGCCTACAGAGTCCATTTTCCCATGTCTGCACTATCATAAACAAATTTCAAACTCAGGGGGTTCATTTATACAAACGTAAGGTGTGGATACTAAGCTTTCTTGAAAACCCTTTCCTAAACGTTAGATGTCACTAGGTAAGTTGCAAATATTATGACATGCCACATTAACCTTAACCCAGTAGCACATATTAGAACGCCTCTGAGCTCTCTTGTTCATTATTCTCATTGGTAATGCTTCATTAATGTGCACTACATGAACTTCTGAATTACCTGACAAAAGTTAAAATGTGCAAAGACTGCCCTCTCCTCTCAGATAATTCGGTTAGAAATCCAATTTTAACAGACACCCCTCTGGCAGTGTGAACAACTTATCCATAGCCTTGAACATGAATACCAAGCTCCTGCATAGTCCAGACGAAAGAAAGAGAAGTGGGCAATGGAAAGAAAGGTAGTTAAAGATTTATATGAGAACAAGCACTTTATAACCATAGATAAAAGAAAGCTTGGACATGGATAGACTCAGGTCCAAAATGATCTCAAAGAATGCAATAATGAGCTATACTTAAACAGGATACAGCCTATTAATTCAGTTTATTCCTATTGAATAGGCTATATGCTTATTAATTCAGTAGGAATAAACATCTCTTTTTATGTTTACAAAATGTTCAATTGGACAGATACAACATGCAGACCTACCCAAGCTGCACCAGAAACAAGGAGAGCACTTGGACGACAAGCTCACTCAACATCAACAGCGCAGCGAGGAAGTAAAAACCCTAACAGTGTCACAGCGGAGTCAGCAGACACCAGTGTGCTGAATACGAGGACAAGCGTCCTCTGTTTTCTGGTCCTTATGCCACATGATTCTGCAAGATATTTGAAACAGGATGATAAATGAGAACACATTCAGAACAGAGTGACCTAGGACTTAGCATAAATATTCTAGGCCATAACATAGGAGACATAACATAGGAGAAAATAAGACAAGACTCCAGAAGAATAACATAATGGAATTAAAGGTTAACATATGGAAGAATTTACACTTTTAGTGGAAGTGTAAATTTAGTTCTGGAAGAGAAAACTGGGACCAGTGACTGGAAATTACCAGAATGTAAAAAGTTCTCTTTCTTGCCATTGAAGATACCTGTGCACAAACACTAATCTGGGATGATGATGCTGGATTAATGCACTGTTTATGGTTGGAATTTTTTTTTTTTTTTTTTGAGACCGAGTTTCGCTCTTGTTACCCAGGCTGGAGTGCAATGGCGCGATCTCGGCTCACCACAACCTCCGCCTCCTGGGTTCAGGCAATTCTCCTGCCTCAGCCTCCCGAGTACCTGGGATTACAGGCACGCACCACCATGCCCAGCTAATTTTTTGTATTTTTAGTAGAGATGGGGTTTCACCATGTTGACCAGGATGGTCTCGATCTCTTGACCTCGTGATCCACCCGCCTCGGCCTCCCAAAGTGCTGGGATTACAGGCGTGAGCCACCGTGCCCGGCCATTGGAATTTTTTTTTATCTCTAGGCTTCTTGGATCCCGAGATTCCATGACCTGATGCAAATGGAAAGTCAAGTTATATAACCAAGAGAGAACCCTCAGGCAGAGAGAAAAAGCAGGCTGAGATAAAGCCCTTTCCTTTGCTGTTGCTGCTACCTCTGTACTTACTGACATGGCTTCATTTTGTAAGCAACTCTGAGTTTCAGTAATTTACTTATTCAACTGATGGCACTGAGATTATTAGCCTTGATGCTAAATAACAGAAACAACTGAACCTCCACCAGGTGTTTGGGTTAGAAGAGGGCCACACTACGCCGATCTCTGCACCTGCAGCTTCCAGACTTCACACATTCTCTCACCCGCAATGTAATGAAAACCTACCCATAAAGATGAATAAGACAGCTTTTCCTTCAAGGAGCCAGTTTGTTATAGGTGTATCTCTGTAGCTATGTAACTTGAGAGATGAAATCTAAAAGGTTGTGAATGAAGAGCAATACTAAAGAACAGAAAACCAATTCAGTGTATGACTTTAAGGCACTTTAAGTATAATGATAGCACAAAGTCTTTAGCCCAGCGAAGCATTGGACAGGTGAAGAACATTCATTTCAGAATATTTTGAGGCTTTTCCTCAATCCAATCTAT
Organism: Sapajus apella; assembly: GCF_009761245.1. Classification (NCBI taxonomy): domain Eukaryota; kingdom Metazoa; phylum Chordata; class Mammalia; order Primates; family Cebidae; genus Sapajus; species Sapajus apella. Next base: position 13,545,292 of record NW_022436946.1, on the reverse strand, counting down.
GTTGGTCTGTTTTATGTTTCAATAATACCTAAGGCTGGATAATTTATAAAGAAAAGAGATTTATTTTGACTCACAGTTCTGCAGACTGTACAAGGAGCACAGTGTTGCTATCTGCTTCTGTTGAGGGCTCAGGAAGCTTACGGAAGGAGAAAGGGGAACAGGTATGTCACACGGCAAGAGACGGAGCAAGAGAGATGCAAGGCTCTTTTAAACAACCAGCTCTCAAATGAACGAACAGAATGAGAATCCACTCAACACCATGAGAAGAATACCAAGCCATTCATGAGGGATCAGCAACTCTGAGTTGCTTACAAAATGAAGCCATGTCAGTAAATGCAGAGGTAGCAGCAACAGGAAAGGAAAGGGCTTTATCTCAGCCTTGCTTTTTTTCTCTGCCTGAGGGTTCTCTCTTGGTTATAAAACTCGACTTGCCATTTGCATCCCACTAGCTCCACCTTCGACACTGGATGTCATATTTCAACATGTAACCATATCTAAACCGAATCACCGTCCTTTGCTACTTTGCCACTTTTTCCATTTCTTTCTCCTAAAACCCCCTGAAATGAAAAGACATTCATTTTTTTACTAAAAGTTTAATATCCTGTTTTTACCTTTAAAAATCAGGAAAGATTTTTAAAATTTTATCTCTTAAAAAATAATTAAAATGATTTGCATGATTCTGGGTGAAAACTGTTAATTTTCTTCCTGAGGATCAGTGTATCAGTCAAGATTCTTTCAGGGAAATAGAACCAATAGTATTTTTGGTTCTATTTAGAACCAAATATAGTATTTGGTTCTATTTCTCTGGAGAGAAATATATTGTATATAAAGACTTATTTTAAGGAATAATGGCTGCTGCCACCGTGAGGACTAGCAAGTGTGAAATCTGTGCAGCAGGCTGGCAGGCTGGAAACTCAAGCAGGATTTCCATGTCTTGGCCTTAAGGCAGAATTCCTCCTCCTCCTTCTTTCCCAGGCCTTCACCTGATTGGACTTGGCCCACCCACATTGGCCAGGACAATCCCCTTTACTTAAAGTCAACTGATTGTAAATGTTAATCATAGCTACAAAATACCTTCACAGCAACGTCTAATGTCTGGGCACCACAGCTGAGCCCAGCTGACACTTAAAATTATCTATCAGTCAGTAACCTCAGAGAGATTAAGATACTCCATTCCCACATTCAAGTCAACATGCTGCGAACAAAAGCATGCCATTCAAAAGCCACGGGTTTATGTATCGATGATCATAACCTTCACTGAATAGGGTGGATACTATTTACTCAGGTATTTTCCAATACTGTAACGCTCTATTAATATAGTTTCTACAGTTGGGGTCGGGACATCTTGGACTTATTAAATCCCTCTTTATTTTCACTAATCATCGCCCTTTGAGAATCAAGCACTGGTGAGCTTAAAAGCATTATCAAATAAACCCTTTTAATAAGAACTAAGCAGCCTGTTCATCTGAACATTAAATGATTCAGAAAGTACAGACACGTAAATTTAAAATATCATTCTTCTCTGTTATAATGAAGTAACCCCACTTTCTCAATTAGAAGAAACTAAAGTACATAGATATATGCATGAAAGTGGAGAGAGGGCTGGATAAAACATTTTTCAGGAGAAGAGTGTATGAAGGTTTGAGGCACTAAACTTTAAATAGTTTCTGGCTTATTTCTTAACTGAAACCAGTTGCTACAGTTTGGATGTTCATCTCCTCTAAATCTCATGTTGAAATGTAACCCCCAATGTTGGAGGTGGGGCGTAGTGGGAGGTGACTAATCATGGAGGTGCATCCCTCATGAATGGTTTAGCGCCATCCTTGTGGTGATAAGTAAATTATCCCTCAGTTAGTTTACATCAGATCTGGTTGTTTAAAAGTCTGGGACCTCCCCTCACCCCACCCCCTTGCTATGTGAATGTGCCTGCTTCCGCTTCACCTTCCACAATGACTGTAGGCTTCCTGAGACCCTCAGCAGAAGCCGAGCAGATGTCGGTGCCATGCTTGCACAGCCTGCAGATCCCTGAACCAACTGAACCTTTTCTCTTTATGACCTAGCGTCAGGTGTTTAAGTGACACAAAAGACACCAATTCTGACAAAAGAAAATAAATTACATACAATTCTCCAGCACAGTTCTGAAACAAACCTAGAGGAAGGAAGCGCCTAATAGAAATGTCAAATTATACAATTGTGGTGGGTCAGTTTGAGGCCTGGTCCATTTTCATTCAGTGAAAGCCACACTGAGAATTGTCAGTAACCAACCAGAACACCAAAAGCCTTTAAGCTAAATTATATAGATATAGGTACATTTAGAATTGAGTAGCAAGTGTGGAAGCTTTTAAAATTTGTAACTGCTAAGCAAAAAATGTTCTTAATGCATCAATAACTTTGTAAAAAATATGAAGTATTAATTTCCCAGAAGTAGATATTACTAGCAATCCAGTAAGGTTTTTTGTTTTCTTTTGTTTTTGATAAATACATCTTCTCTTAGGCTTGACTGACCTAGAGCCATCAAGACTTTAGGGGGCTCTACATGAAAAAAATTAACATCTGAAAAATTAACAGGTTGGTAGGCACTTAGGGGACACCTACTTCATCTCTAAAACCCTTTCACTTTTCATATTCATGACCTAAACCCATGGATCGCAGCTTAGGAAGGATTATAATGACAAAGGAGCCTTTTGGCAAACTTCCTAAAACACCCCAAATGACCATTTTGCCTTTTTCATAAAGTATAATGGCTGTTCTCCAGACACATGCAAGGTTGCCATGAAGGAATCAAAATCATAATAATCTCTCCTTGCGGAGGTTGCAGTGAGCCGAGATCGCGCCATTGCACTCCAGCCTGGGTAACAAGAGCGAAACTCCGTCTCAAAAAAAAAAAAAATAAACTACAATAAGAAAGTGAAATCTCTCCTTTCTCTGAATTTTTTTTGCTGGAAATAGTACTAGCTGGCTCCTGTTTCTATAAGCATGAAGACACTTGCCCCCAAGTTCCTGAAATAAGCAACAGCTACGTCCCTTTACTGCCCAGAGCCAGACTTTATTCAGCATACTGGAAAGACCGTGTTTACAATAAAAAGAGGGAGGTTTGAATAACCAAAAGCTGTTTGTTTTGAAAATAATTGCAACTCTGCAAACTGTTGAGTGAACATGTTTCCAGACAGGCACATCTGTAATAGAAAGCAACACTGTGCTATGGTAAGAAAAAAAAAATAAGCTTTGCACATTGCACAAATGGTTCAGAATGCCCAATTCACAGGTGTCTGAACATCATGCCCAGAGTCCTAATTCTGAACCTTCTGCCCCTTCCTTCTGGCATTTCATACATATGCTGTCTCTCTTTCAAAGCCTTCTTGAAGACTTACTTGCTACTGTGGGTGCCATTAATGAGTCCTGTAACACTCACAATAACATATAGGCCTCATCACATATATGGTTTAGATTTGTGTTACACAGTTGCTTGATGGTTAGGACCCTTTTTATTTTATTTTCTTTTTTAACCCTGATGCTGTTCTCAGTGAGCAGCAGATATTTGGACCTGATTAGTTTGTAAATAAGTTGAAGAAATGACATTCTCAAATCTGTCAGTTTTAGACACAACTAGGCCACCGAGGACTGAATCTGAAATGCCAACCTAGGGCTCTTCCTTGTGAGGCTTCACTGGATTATAAGATTATGGGGTTTTTCTATCCAAAGTTGTTGAGTCTCATAGGTCTCCTAGACTAAAAACAGCTTCCCTCTTCTCAATTTATTTCAACACTTTATTTCCACTGTTGAGACATCTCAGTTTATACTCTATCTGGGCCTTATACAGACACTGCACAAAGCATATGGATATATCTTTTTACATACACAGGGAAGGAATCTTCACCAGGATACTGGGATGAGTTTATTCCTAGTGTTAAGTAAATCTGTACATGACTTATTTTCCATCATAATTTAGTTCTATTTTTACTGAATAACAAATTTTAATATGTCAAAAGTGACATAAGGAACACTTGTTTAATCAGTTTCCACAGTGGCTACTGTACACAAAAAGACAATCTGGGAGCATTGCTGGGAGAATCTAAACCCAGGACCCATCTCAGGAAGTGATGTATTTTCAGGTTTACTAAGCTATGAAATTTTTAAAAAGTTGAACAAGATACTATTTTCTTAGAGAGAAATGTGTCTCACACACATGCCCACACACCACACCCAGGACACACCTTGTAAATGGTCCTCTGCAAGTTAAAGTTTCTTCCAAAATTTGTGACTTTAGTAAGATTACTTACTGATATTTTCTATTTCATGTATGTACTATGCTTGAAGAAACCCAAACTTACTCCTGCTTCTCATGAACATCTCATGGAAGGCAAGTTTTGTGTTTCCCTTATTTTCCTGGTAGAGAAGCATATTTAATGTGGTGACAGTACCTTGTTTAAAGTCAAAATGGGTGTTAGGAGGTCTATCTCTCTATAGTTTAAAGCAACATAACCTCTGTGGCGCTATTTTAGCAAAGGATTTAAAATTTAGAACTATGGGCCAGATGCGGTAGCTCACACCTGTAATCACAGCACCTTGGGAGGCCGAGGCACGAGGATCGCTTGAGCCCAGAAGCTTGAAGCCTGTCTGAGCAACATAGCGAGATCCCATCTCTATGAATAGAGAAAAAAAAAAAAATTAGCTCGTGCCGGGCACAGTGGAGTGTATCTGTAGTCCCAGCTACCTCAGGGGGCTGAGATGGGAGGATCCTGGGAGCCTAGATGTCAAAGCAGCAGTGAGCCATGATGGTGCCACTGCACTCTAGCCTAGGTGGCACAGCAACAGAGCAAGACTCTGTCTCAAAAAAAAAAAAAAAAAAATTAGAACTATGATATAGCCATTAACAAAACTTTTGGATAACACAAAAATGAAACAAAAACAAGCCAAGGCCAGGCGTGGTGGCTCACACCCGTAATTCCAGCACTTTGGGAGGCCAAGGTGGGCGGACCACCTGAGGTCAGGAATTCAGGACCAGCCTGGGTAACACAATGAAACCCTGCTTCTACTAAAAATACAAAAATTAGCTGGGCACAGTGCTGAATGGCTGTAATCCCATCTGCTCAGGAGGCCAAGGCAGCAGAATCGCTTGAACCCGGGAGGCGGGGGCTGCCGTGAGCTGAGATGGCACCACTGCACTCCAGCCTGGGCAAAAAGAGTGAAACTTCATCTCAAAACAAAATAATCAAACAAAAACAAGCCAAGAAGGGCTTTTATGGGTGTTTAGTGCGATCACATAACACATAAGGGTCTCATGAAGCAGTGTACAGCAACCTTCTGGAACATTTGACAGGTAAAAACCACCATCCAAAGTGCTTTAATGATGCCTTTGATCCCAGCGCCAAGCCTATGACAGCGTAATCACACAGCTACAATGAGGCCTGAATCATCATTACATTCTGATGCCTTCATTATGGAGAGCTTAGTATTATAAATAAAAAAAGGCTTAAGGAAGAAACTTAGCATGCCAGGGTATGCCCATCATTTCACAGTAATGCAGTACTAATCTTCAGTAATCAGGACAAGAATGATAACAAACACTTGGTGCTTACGTTCTGTCAAACACTGTTCTAAGAACTTTAGTTAACTCATTTAATCCCTGAGGATATGACCAATATCCATTTTAAAGAGGAAGACACTGAGGAAAAGAATGTTTATGTGACATGCCCAAAATCCCATAGGTACCCAGTGGTGAAGCTGAGATTGGAACCCAAGCAGCCAGACTCCGGAGACCTTGAACAAAACAGTAGGTTAGAATTACCCCTACATAATCGGTCTTAGTTTTGAGCTTCAGACCTCACATCCTCACACATGCTCAGTTTTCATATAATCTTAAAGAGAAATAAAAAATACTCCTTTTTAGGGATCAGTCCCATCCAACATCCCCTAATGACCTTTTCATTTTGGCCTTGGACTTCACAGTTAGAAACACACTAGCTGAAAAGAGGAGAAAAGCATGGAAAATCATGCTGCCAAAGGTAAGCCCTTCCTTAAAAGCTTCAAATCACAAAAGATGGCACCATAAAACCTCAGGGGCAGGTACAAACACAACTCAGAAGTGCCTGTAAGCTGGGTGTGGTGGCTCATGCCTATAATTCCAGCACTTTGGGAGGCTGAGGTGGGAGGATTGCTTGTGTCCAGGAGTTTGAAGCCAGCCTGGGCAACATAGAGAAAACTCATGACTACAAAAAATAAACACAATTAGCCAGGCATGGTGGCATGTGCCCGTAGTCTCAGCTACTTGGGAAGCTGAGGTAGGAGAACAGCTTGAGAGCAGGAGGTCAAAGCTGTAATGAGTCATGACTGCGGCACTGCACTCCAGCTTGGGCTGAGAGTGACAGAGTGAGAACTTGTCTCAAAAACAAAAACCAGAAGTGGCTGTAGACATTTCGGTGTATAGAGCCAGAGATGATAGTCAAAGCACAAGGTGAATAATCCTGCTGAGAAAAAAATGCACAGTAAAAACCGCAGAGGTTACCAGCTGGACCTCAGGCACAGCCGCATGCGGGGAGGAGGAAGAAGGGAGGTGAAGGAAAGAATGATTAGCCTGAAGGGTATTAGCATCCGGTCAAACGGAAGGGAGAAGGTCATACTTGGGTCAACTATTTATAGACAGAAGAAACAAGGCCCAGTCTCCAGATCCAGGGACCTGGTGATTAGAGGTCAGGGGTCACCAGAAAGATCTCTGGGAAAAATATATAATTTTCTACAAAATACTTTAATCTCTATCCCAAAGTAACCTTTCCTGGTTTTGCGGTGCAGGAGGGAGAGGAAGGCAATGTGGGAGCTAAGCAAAGTCAAAAAAAAAAGAAAGTGGAATGGTATTTTGTCTAACCGCGCATATTCATACAGAAAAGTACATACATGGGTACATGAGTATACGTGTGTATATTTAGTTATTCAGTTGTACTTATACCTGTATTCACATCTGTATTTCCTTCAAACAAGTCCTGGGGCAAAATAAGAGATAACTTGAGTAAGCTCACTAGATTTAGGGTAATTGCCATTATGATTTTCCATGTAGTTTCCATAAGCAGGGTGCACACACTTGACACCACCCACCACAATGGTCAAATGGAAGGGATCACAATAGGAAATGGTTCTGAACCAGTAGTCCTCAGCACTGATTGCACACCGGACCATCTGGGGAATTTTGTTTTTTTGTTTTTGATTTTGTTTTGAGACAGAGTCTTACTCTGTCGCCAGGCTGGGCTGCAGTGGCACAATCTCCACTTCCTGGATTCAAGCAATTCTCCTGCCTCACTCTACCAAGTAGCTGGGATGCCAGGCACGTGCCACCACGCCCAGCTAATTTTTGTATTTTTAGTAGAGACAGGATTTCATCATGTTGGCCAGGATGGTCTCAATCTCTTGACCTTGTGATCCGCCCAGCTTGGCCTCCCAAAGTGCTGGGATTACAGGCGTGAGCCACCGTGCCTGGCCCATCTGGGGAGTTTTAAAAACACTGCCACCTGACTCCCAACCTGCAAGATTCTCAGATAATTACCTGGGATGCCACCTGGGCATCCTGATATTCAAATGATCCCAGGTGATTTTAAATCACCGCCAAGATTTCGAGCCAATGATGTGAATCAATGATGCTCCAGCACACTTCACAACATAACCTTAGGGTCAAGGAGTGACCCATATTTAAATGAACTCACCAGGGCTGTGGTGATGGGTGTCACCAAACTAATCTGGAGCATCTACCATGAATAGAAATCAATCCAGCTGGAATGCAAGAAGTAGGCAACCAGGTCCTGTCTGGTGTGCCTGCCACCCAAAAGACTTGGGTCAAGAGCTTCTAAGAACCAGAAGCCCAAATTCAAATCTTGAGAAGCAGCTAAAAGTTTTGCTGCAGGAACATATCTTACAGCCAATTATTGTGCACGTTATTGCCACCAAGGAGGCTTTGTGATGAGGGGTGGAGGTGCCAAAGAAAGGGCTCCTTTCTAGAATTTCACCTTGAGTTTATTTATTTATTTATTTATTTATTTATTTGAGGCAGGATTTTCCCTCTTGTTGCCCAGGCTGGAGAGCAGTGGAGATCTTGGCTCACTGCAACCTCCGCCTCCCATGTTCAAGTGATTCTCCTGCGTCAGCCTCCCAAGTAGCTGGAATTACAGGCATATGTCACCATGCTTGGTTAATTTTTTGTATTTTTAGTAGAGACCCGGTTTCACCATGTTGGCCAGGATGGTCTCAAATTCCTGACCTCATGATCCACCCACCTTGGCCTCCCAAAGTGCTGGGATTACAGGCAAGAGCCACCATGCCCGGCCTACCTTGACATTTAAACTGATCTTAGAGAACTTACTTTCTACATTCAACAGTGTTGGGGAAATAAGTTTTATACTCCGAGGTTATGCCATAGTGAAGGATGGTTCTCTTTACCAGAAAGCCAACTCCAAAAAGGAAGCTTTCGTAGCATTTAATTTTAAAAGTCACAGAAGACATTTTAAGGTACCCAAATCTCAATACTCTAAACTTAAATATATACACTTACTAACAGTGCCTTGAAGTGCAGCTCACATAAGCCAAGTGCATTGCTCCCAGCTTCCTCCCTGCTTTGTTTTGCTCCCCGGTGCTCGTCTGTGCCCTCTGGTCAGGTGGGTCAATCCTCCTTGGCATTTTCTCATGATTCTTTTTTTCACAACTATTTCTACAAGAGCATCAAGGATGAAGAACTGTTGAATGCAGTTCTCACTTTCAAATACTATATATTACTCAAATCAAAATTCAAAGTGGGGCCAGGAGTGATGGCTCACGTCTGTAATTCTAGCACTTTAGGAGGCTGAGTTGGGCAGATCGCTTGAGCTCAAGAGTTCGAGATCAGCCTGGCCAACATGGCAAAACCTGGCTCTACTAAAAATTCCAAAATTAGGCAGGCATGGTGGTGGGTGCCTATAGTCCCAGCCACTCAGGAGGCTAAGGCATGAGAATTGCTTGAACCTAGGAGGCAGAGGTTGCACTGAGCCAAGATCGTGCCACTGCACTCCAGCCTAGGCAACAGAGAGAGCCTCTGTCTCAAAAAATGTATAAAAAAGAAATTCAAAGTGGTACCTAATAAAAAATTTCTCATAGATCTTTTTCAACAGGCTATTTCTCAAATTAAAAAGATACTAAGGAGACTAATACTGAAGAGAAAATCTAAATGCCATTTAAATGTGTCAACAAGGATAACTCAGAGTTTTACAAGAGCTAAGACAGTAAAAAGGTAGAAAGCATCACTGCCAGAGAACTAGACAAACCCTAAAACTGAATTTTATAAAAAAGAATAAGCTTAAATCCCATTCATATTTAGCCTACGGAGCCTTAGAACAACTCATTAAATCTCCAATGATAAACTATCAAGACTTTACAAAGCACTGTATCTGACAGCTGATAAGTATTCAGTTTGACAATATAAAATGTGCCAATAGGAATTAATCAGGATAATAAACAAAGTATATGACCCATATGTCTAGCTTTCTAACAACAAAACAAGTTATTTCCAAGTTCTAGAAAGCCATATCTCAAAGGATTAGAAGACAGACAATTAAGGAGGAAGACAGAACTTGAATGAGCAGGGAATGTGCTATATAATAGCATGTCTGTCCAGAATTAACTTCAGAATGCATACTCCACAGGAAATAAGAGATACTATGGATCTTCGAGCCAGCAATGGTGTGTTAAAATTTAAAAGCAAGAGAAGAAATTCTATGGGGAAAAAGAATGAGACAGACTAAAGCTGTTAGAGCCAAATACAAACTCTATGCCTGAGCTCCAGGATCAACACTACCTCCAGGTTTTCCTAATTCATGTGAGCATGGGTCAGCATTAAAAAGGCACGACTTTACTTTGACGTGATTACATTACTTTACTCAAAGAACTTGGTGTAATGGCTAAAATTTTAAAAACAAACATAACTCACAATACCAATTATCAGTGAGGATGCAGGGCAACCAGAACTCACATACATTGCTTGTAAGGATATAAAGTCGTACAGATGCTCTGGAAAAGCTTGGCCATTTCTTATAAAATTAAATGTACAGCTGCATGAATCAGCAATCCCACTCCTAGGTATTTACCCAGGATAAATGAAAACTACGCTCACTGTAAGTGTTTCCAGCAGCATTATTCATGATTGCCAGAACCTGGGAACAACTCAAATGTTCTTCGATGGGTGGATAGACCATCTGTGATACTTCCATACAATGGCAAACCACTTCAGCATGCCTGAATCTCAAAAATATTATGCTGGGTGAAAAGACATCCAGACTCAAAATGCTATATAATGTATGATTCCACTTTTGTGACATTCTGAAACAGGCAAAATTAGGAAGATGGTAAACAGATCAGAGGTTGCCAGGGGTTAGGGGTAGGAAGAGAGTCTCACTATAAAGGTGCAGCATTAGGGAATTTGGGTTGGAGGCACAGAACTCTTTGAGATCATGATAGCAGTGGTGGTTACATTACTCTATTCATTCAACAAAACTCAAAACAAAAATCGTAATTTTTTTGTACACAAATTTTTTATTTTTTATTTTTGGAGATGGACTCTCACTCTATCACTGAGGCTGGAGTGTGGTGGTGTGACCTTGGCTCACCGCAACCTCCGCCTCCCAGGTTCAAGTGATTCTCTTGCCTCAGCCTCCTGAGTAGTTCGGATTACAGGCATATGCCAGCATGCCTGGCTAATTTTTGTGTTTTTAGTAGAGACGGGGCTTCGCCATGTTGCCCAGGCTGGTCTCTAACTCCTGAGCTTGAGCTCAAGCCATCTGCCTGCCTCAGCCTCCCAAAGTGCTAGGATTACAGGTGTGAGCTGCCGTGCTCTGGCCTGTATGCAAATTATAAAATTTTAAAAATCCCTCTGCCTATTCAAGGATTTGTAATCTTTTCCTTTCACCAGCAAGCTTTATGGGAGAGTATTAAATTGGCTACCTTTCCTTCCCAAACTGCTTAATAATTGCTTGTAATCTGATGTAGCCCCAACTCTTACACCAACAACTGAAATTCCTCTTCTGGGATTGGTCAGTGACTACCTGTAACCAAACCAACAGCTTTTTGTAAAATGTCTTTATCAGTCTTCGAATCCCTGGCCTCTCCGTCCCTTTCAGCAGGTATGACATTGGTCAGCTGTGCTTTTCCATCTGTCTGCTTTGCTGGCTCTTCTTCCTCCCACGCTTTACACGTCTTCTCACCCCTCTGTGGTTTTTCTTTCTGAGCTCTCCTCACTCCCAAACCTTCAATCATTATTCCTCTATGGACTGAATCTGAAAATCCTGACCTCCGTTTTTCTCTGTTAGTCCCATACTTCCAGCTGTTTATTGAACATTTCCAATTACAGATCTCTGTTGTACCACACATTTTCATGTCTAAAGCAGAGGGTTTCTTTTCCTCTGTTTCTCCCACCAAAACCTGATTCTGCTGGACACAGTGGTGCATCCCTGTAGTCTCAGCTACTTGGGCAGGTGAACTGGGAGGATCATTTGAGCCCAGGGGTTCAAGTCCAGCCCGAGCAACAAAGCAAGTTCCCCCCCATCCCCCGCTTTGGGATAAAAACAAAACAAGTCCTCCTCATGAATATTTTCCAATAAGTCACTGAGCCAAACTCAAACTTGGAAAAAAGTCTCACAAGTCACCTTTTTACCTGCAATCCTTTGATACATGACCCTGCAGAACCTTATATCGTCTCTTCCTATTGCCACGCTAATGACTGCCTGGATTTCTGCAGTAATCTCAAAGCTGGTCTGTATGTCATTGAACTCTTCTTCGCTCCATGCCCTAGTCTGCATTCCTACTTTGAAATGAGGTCCAGCTGAGTAGACCTATCACTCCAGAGATTTAGCTAATTTGGCTAGGAAGATGTTCCTTATGCATGCTCATCACTATAGGGGCACCCTTCCCAAAGCAGCATTAAAAAAAAAAAAAAAATTAACAGAAGAGAATGACTTTCCCAGAGGCAGGAACTTTGCTTTCATTAGCTAAAGGCACAGGTTAGCTCCTGTTAGAACTTGCAATCAAGATTTCAAGATTCATGGGCACAGACTACCTGATTATTCATGCTTTATTACTATCAAGACTCCTCAACATTTTCCCCACCCCACCCCACCCCAGAAAAATGTACTAGCCTTTCAGTTTGGCTTTCAGACCTTCCACAATTTGACTTCAATGAACAATCATTCCTAACTGATCCAAGACTTTCTCTGAGCTTTACACATGTCAATATGACCAAAACTTTGCCCTTTTCCTCATCTGCACCTTTGTTTTTCTCCCTTTCCTCCATCCAATTTTATAACCCACTTACCTACTTTTAAAAGTTTATTTTTTTATTTTTAAAATTATTTTTAAATTTTTATTTTTGTGGGTGCCTAGCAGGTGTATATATTTAGGTGTATAAAATGTTGATACAGGCATGCAATGTGAAATAATTACATCATGGAGAATGGGGTATCCCCTAAGTATTTATCCTTTGTGTTACAAACAATCCAATTACACTCCTAGTTATTTTAAAATATACAATTAAGTTATTGATTATAATCGCCCTGCTGTGCTATCAAATAGATCTTATTTTTTTTGTTTTTTGAGACATGGTCTTGCTCTGTTGCCCAGGCTGGAGTGCAGTGGTGCAATCTTGGCTCACTACAACCTCCACCTCCCAGGTTCAAGTGATTCTTCTGCCTCAGCCTCCCAAAGAGCTGGGACTATAGGCATGTGCCACCACACCAGGCTAGTTTTTAAATTTTTGGTAGATGGGGTTTCCAATTTTAGTATATGTGCTGCCGAAGCGAGCACAGTAGATGGGGTTTCATGACATTGTCTAGGCTGGTCTCGAACTCCTGGCCTCATGTGACCTGCCTGCCTCAGCCTCCCTAAGTGATGGGATTACAGGCATGAGCCACTGCTCTTGGCCTTTTTTTTTTTTTTTTTTTTTAACCCATTAACCATCCCCACCTCCCTGCCACCTTCCACCCTCACTCCCCACTCCCTTTCTCAGCCTCTGGTAACCATCCTTTCACTCTCTCTGTCCATGAGTTCAATTGTTTTGATTTTAAGATCCCACAAATAAGTGAGAGGATACCATGTTTGTTTTTCTGTGCCTGGCTTATTTTACATAACATAATGATCTCCAGTTCCATTACTTTTTAAAATATAACTTCAGTGCTGTATCCGGTATGTAGTCTCTGCTGATCATAGCTGGAAGTGATTCCTCCTTCACTGAACTGATAACCTGCAACTGTTTGTCGGTGGATTTTGTCTTCCTTGCTAAATTCAAGGATCATTTGTTCTCATGATCCTTCTAACCATCATAATGCTGAATATACACAAGGTACACATTTTTTATTCTAAGCCTCAATATTTCAATTCTTACATCAATATGAGGCCTGAGTTTTTAAAAACTCCTCCAAATGATTAAACTGTGTAAAAATATTTCACACACACCTATCAATATCATATAAATGCATGCTCCTGAGCACAAATGCCTTATCTAATAATATTTCCTCCTACTTAGCAAGATGTAAAGGTAGTGGGCATATAGGATGGAAGAAAAGCTAACTAGCTAAGTGAATGGAGCATCTCTTTCAAATGGGAGAAGATCAATACCAAATTGTAGTCTGAGCCCCTATGTTACAGTTTTTAATTGCAGATATTTAATGTCGACCCTTAGAGTTCAGTGACACCTACAAGATCACTTTTTGATTTGGAAAAGTTCATGAAAGGATGGTCACAAAGGAAGCCATGTTCACCACACAGTTTGCTAAAGAGGAGAAAACGCCCAATTCCAGATTCTAAGTCATGACTCACTTCCTAAAATAGCAACAGAATTGACAGGTCATTGGTATTAACTTATTCTCTTGTGCATCAAAGCTTCAGGAATTAATCAAAAGCAACTTTAAATTTGCTTTTGGTTCAGGAGGTTTTTTAAAAAGGCTATCAAACTGGTAAATCAGTGCTGTACACCTGCTTTCCACAGCTTTTGAACATGAGCATAAAATTAAATAAACAAAGCTTGGGTCGAGGCAGTTTTGTGAAAATCACCCATCTTAAGTTGACTACTCAAAAATGCCTGAAAAAGTACTTGACATCCTCTAGTGGTGATGTCTTAAACTTGTTTCCAAGGCAATTTTTTTCCCAGCTCTTGATTTACTTTGGCTATTGATAAGAAAAATATTATATTGGAAGAATTTTTCATCCTCAAGAAAAATAAACGTTTTCACCACAAGGAATGTGATTTGGCCAACTTTGAGTAGAAGATAAATATATACCCACGGAAATACGGTTTTTAAATGTTGGATTTATATAATACCTTTCAATATGCTTAAGAACAGTCTCATTTCATACACGGCACACCATTGTCAATCCATCTTTGATACACACACGCACACAAACACACATAATTCTGAACACATTACAGGTATTATTTTTATAATAACCTGAGATTCTAATCTGAAGTGCCCTAAAATTAGACCAGTCTTGCACAGAGACACAAAAACTAAGAGCTACTTAAGAGTGGGCTCTATCTCATTATAGTGAGATCTAAAAAGAAAAGAAAAATGAATCCCTCAAGAAATGTTGCCATTTAAGGTGGCAATTTTCACCTCTTGACGGTAATACAGGTTTCTCTGTACACTCCCCTGCCCCCCGCCATTTCCATACAAACCCCTGTTTTTTAAAAAAAAAAAAAAAAAAAAAAAGAAGAGACTTTCAGGATTTGGATGTGTATAATATGAAATAAGTTCACCAGAATAAAGTACTAAAGTCTCATATTCAAATATAGGTCATGTATTTTAAATATATAAGTTGAAATTCAAACAATCTCACTTGTTCTCTAAAAATACTGTCACCTAGATTAAAAAAAAAATACATTTACACCTTCCTTCTTTCTTTGGCACCTGCTGACACAAATGCTGCTGAGGACTAAAAACATTAATAGTAATCTCAGGGTAAAAAAATAGGACAGAGATCTGAGGCCAGAATTAAGTTTTCAGTGAAATTATAAAGTATAATTATTCAAAACCATATACAAAATGTGTCCTTTGGAAATTAAAATTTTTAGGCAAAAGTGTGGAAGAAATGTTTTCTATGAAGGAGACAGCAGCCAATTTAATTCCCTTTTTTAATAAAAGACATTTTACACTGACAGGCACATGGTTGATTTGTATATTAATTGTTGGAAGCATGGCCTATTATTAACATGCTCAGGCACTGAATATGCTACAGTTTATAGTTCACTTATGTCTGAACAAGTGGTTCATGTGTAGATTCTAGAAGGTTTGTTTTTGAGCACAGACTGACAGCGCGCTAGAAAAATTTTGTTTCACAAGCAGGGCAGGGTTAGGCACCAAAATCATGCCGCATATTTACAAATGAGGATGCTGCTCTCCCGGGGCCCTCACTTGGGGGAGCCCCATCTCAGCGATCCCAGCTCATCAAATTCCCCAAAGCAATTACAAAGGCATCTCTTCTCCACCCCAAACCAAAATAATGATCTACCAATCTTGCAAATACATTAAGACAAAACACTCTACAGGAAGGAGCATGACTTAAAAATAAACAAGTTCAAGATACCTTGTCAGTCTTAACCTCAGGTATCTTGGCTGAAGGCATTAAGTCATTAGATTTTAGGTATCCAACCTGTTCCTAGCAATAGCAGATACATAATTTGCAAATACTGTTTCAGAACTCTCTGGACCTTTCACGTGAAAATAAACATACTATTTAAATCGACAGTGGGGGAACAGTGATTCTTACATTCAGGAAACAATTGCTTCCGATTGTGAGTGTATGGAAGCGGAAAACAGCTTGCAATTGGGGAGTCTAAGATTTGAATTTCTTTTTAAAGTAAGAAACTGCCTCACCGCCCCCGTCCCAAGTGTAGGAAGCTACAGAAACAGCTTACAGGCCAGGGATAGAAGACCGGACCGGTGGGGAGGGACGGATTTGCAAGACAGACTCTGGAGAAAAAAATCACGAGAAAAAAAATCGGCTTCATACTATGGAGAGATGGGTTGGGGTGGGAAGCCTTGCTGCTGGTCTTGGGGACGTGATTCCCCGTCCCTAAGGGTACCCCGGAGGTTGTGGGGGAGGGGTATCCTCAACACAAGAGGTCTGACCACCAAATCCCGGGCTGCAGAGCCAACTATCCTACTTTGGGCTCCTGCACAGACTAAAAACAAAAACGTCTGAGAACTCTAACAAGTCAACGAATCTCTGATCCCGTCAAGCCCGCTCCCGCAAAGCCCCAACGTGCTGCACCGGGCCACTGCCCTCCCGAGCTCGGTACCCTCGGACGAGGGTCGTCGCCACTGCGGACACCGCGTTGAGGGGCGAGCGCCGCTCACCCTGCGGTTGTGCCCCACACCGACCCCGCCGAGGAGCCCCCGGCACCCGGGGCGACCTGGGAAGGCGGGAGGAGGTGCCCAGAAGCTGCCCTTCCTGCCAGTCGCACCTGGCCGACGACTCTTTGGCCGCTAGTTTGGTCTGGGGATTACGATTTCCCATTCAACTGAATTAGACTCGAGCCCGCGGCGAGGAGGGCAGCGGACGGGTCTCTCCGTTTCCTCCCCAGCCCGCGCCCCCCGGGCTCCCCTCCACCTGTTGCGGGAAAGTCGCGGTGGAGCGCCCGAGGGCGGGCCGGGGCCGAGCGGGGCGGACGTGGCGCGGGGGCGAAGGGCGGGGAAAGGCGCTCTCAGAGCCCCGGTGCGCGGCGCACAGGGCCGGCGGTTCCGGGCCGCGGCCGCGCGGGCGGAGAGGGGGCCGCCGGCGCCGGGTGATTTCGGTGCCAGCCCGCCGACCTGGCTAGCCGTCCCCCGTCCTCGCACATGGGACCCCCACTATCCCCACTGCACGGTCACCTGTTTCGGTCCGCACAGCGCCGTCGCCGCCCCTGTGACCGTCGCCGCCAGCTCCTAGCTCCGCCATGGTGCTCCGATGACGCGCCCGGAGAGCCGCTCCGCCCTTTCCTCGGCTTGGCTCCCACGGGCCCCCGCCTCCTGCGCCCGAGGCCCAGACAGGTAAGCGCAGTGAGGGGACAGCGGAGGGCGGGGGCAGAGAGCTCGGCGGCCGGCGGCGGCCTGGGCCGGGCGCGCCCCCTCGCGGGCAGGTGCGGCGTGGCAGCCGCTCAGACAGCCGCGGCCGGGTCTCGGCTGGAAGAGCAGCAGACGGAACCTGCACCTCAGTCCGGAGCTTCCGGTCGCCGCGGCCGACCCCCTGCCGGCTCCCGGAGATCTGGAGCGGGGTCGGCGAGACTTGGTGGCGCCTCCTAGGGCCTGGGACCAGGGGCGGTCCGCGAGGAGCAGCCCAGGTGGGCCGAGGGCACGGGGACGCTATTCCCCTCCGAGCTCTGAAGCAGCCAGGTCAGTGTCGGCTCCGCGAGGGCTGGAGTTCACGGCGAGTCAGCGGAGCATCTGATGCCACGTGGAGAGACAAAGTACACGGGTCGGATTCCACGCCGGGAGCCGGCCTGGATCTGCGCTTTAGGAAGCCACTGTGGGCGACCCTGTCTTGTCACCAGGTTCGTATCTGATGAGCCTCAAGGCACACAAGTTAGACTTGTGCCGGCTGATGTGGCTTTTCTTTTTCTTGGTTTTCGATTAGTACACGACCTTGTGACTTCTGACTTAGGAAGACCAAAAAAAAAAAAAAATAAGCAATAGGTAACAAATTTTTCTTTGTTTAAAGAAACAGACTACCGAGGAAAAACCAATTTCGCTCTCCAGGATAAGCAACAAAATGCTGAAGGGGGAAAAAGCCTACACAAATGGAAACATACTGAACAAAATAAAGCAGCGACCAGTTCCGCATGGTGATACTAAAATGCACTCCCACACTCTGGCTTGGCGGAAGGTAACCAGCCAGCTCTAAACAGTTTCAGACTCTCCCAAGGACTGCAGCAGCACTGGACACCCAGGGTGTCTGAGAACAGCGTTGGATTTCTTGCTAGGGTTACAAGTTTCATGATCTTTGCATGCAAAACTTGCCACTCGGAGATCAGTGAACTATTTTTATTTGGTTTACTTACTGGCTTTCTGGATGACTAGGTAGAGATTTAACTAAAGAACACTTCTGCTATGGTCTGTGATGATGAATTTTCCCGTAGTGCCATTTCTATAACGGAATAGGCAAACTGGTCATTTAGAATGTGATATTCCTAAATCACATTCATTTCAGTCTTATCAGAGACTTCTAATAAATAAAAATAAAGCACCAGGTCACCAGAGGTAGTTTTTGACCTCAGCTTGGGCCTCAGCAAAGATTTTTTTTTTCCTACTATGTTAAAACATCAGAGTTTAAGACACTTTTCTTTGAGCATCAGAAATACTCTCTTAGCTGATAGCTGAATTTAGAGAGTTGAACTATCTGGAAGAACCCTGGAGAAAGAAGGTGATTTATTTTCAACCTTCTGTTACCACCGACGTAAATCAACCAATGAGTTCTTTCTTTGAACCAAAAAAAAAAAAAAAAAAAAAGAATCAATACTTGTGATGTTTCTGTTTTGTTTTGTTTAGTTTGGTGTGTGCTTACACATTGTCCCGTTCTTTTGATAACCTATATTTGTCTGCCAAAAGTTAAACAAAAATAAATGAAATAAGAAACACACCAAAATCCTGCCCGTAGGCCCTGTATAGACAGTGTGTTCTAAACCTAAGCCGGTGTCTACAACAGGGCAGGCTGCTGCTGAGTGACTCTGCAGAGAATGGATGACATCTGTTAAATGTCAAACACCATCACGTTGTACCTCAAGTTGTACTTTACTTGGAACATGGAAGCCATCTGTCTGGAGCGCCCACATCCATCTCAGAATCTTTCCAAATCTTAAGGGTTCCCCATTCCAGGGGAGGAGCTGAACCTTCTGACACCATTTACTCCCTTCCTGCCTCCTTCAAAACATCATCCCCTTTTTCTCCCTAGTCCCTAAATGTTTCTGTACCCAGGGGCTCTACCCCAATAAACACATTCAAAACTCTTTGATTCTGAAAATGTCTTCCTTTAACTTCCCACCCTCCTGAATCTGTTGTTGTATGTTTTGTTCATCAAAGGTAATGAAAAGAAATGTGGATTTTGGTGCCGTTATTTTTCAAAAAAAGCTATATATTTTTTCTTGCCTATATATACAAATCAAGTTATGTATTTTTAAATCCATCGTTCCCCTGGACTTTCTGCCCCTAGAGCTTCTTCATCACAGGATCCTCTAATCACCCTGCTCCTGGTCTACCATTGGCTTTGTTTTTCTCATTCTTCTGTAGCAGACCTTTCGTCTTTGTTGACTCAGATTCTTCCTCCTTTTTAACCCCCGCTGATATTTTTACCATCCTCAAATTGTAAGCACAGCCTTTCTATCTTTACTCTTACAGCCCTCATTTACTATTTCATCCTGGATCCCAGTGACTCTCAAATCCAGAACATATACCGTTAACCTCACTCCTGACTTCCACTAATACATTCCGAATGGTTTCTGCACAATTCCATCAAGATACCCTGCTGTTAATTCAATATGTTCCAAACCAGATTAATCTTGCAATATACAGCCACTTTACACACACCTCTCCCTTGCTGAAAAACCTTTAAGAGATTACCGTTCCTACATGATTAAATACTAACTCTACCTCTCCACCATCACCACCACCACCCCCTAATTGGGCCCTGAGCTCTCTACTACCCATTTCCACTTTTCACCTCTGTAACTCATATTTCTAGCCAATGGAGTTCTTAATTCTCCAGAACACCTTTCAAATCCCTGCTTTCTAGCCTTTGTTCTTGAAGCCGCTCTGCCCCTTCCCTAATCCCGACATATTTGACGATACTTTCCCTCCAAGGCCCAGGTTAAGGTCTACTTCCTCCATGAAGCCTGTTCCTCCTGCCCTGGCTCCCAGCATGCCTGTCCTTTGGACCTTGCCAGGGCTTGCTGGGCTTGCTATTTGTCCAGCTGTTAAAATATGATTTATTGCAAATTTACCCCCTGAATCTGATGCACATTTTTGGTAGTAGGGACTTTGTCCTCTACTTCTCTACAGGGTGTTCCTAAAGTCTAGAACTATCAGTTATTTTATTTGCTCACAAGTTGCAGATGTTCTTGATGACATGATGTGCACTGCCTGTATTCTGAACTTGGTAGGCATGGTATATATGTCTTCTGCATTGCTACCGTGTCTCATATACAGTGGGCATTCATATGGGTTGATAATAATTCCTCAATGCCCAACTTTTTTATGTAGTGGCCTAGGGATGAATGAAACCAAGTATCCAATGATGTAATTTGGAGAAAGAGATCAAAATGCAGTTGAAAGGGAACATTAGATCGACTTCTCCCAGCAAATTCCTGTTTTGTCTCTCTTATAACACTTCTGCCACCACCCCTGCATAACTGTTCTGTTCCAAACCATCTTTGCAGGCTCAGCTCTGCACCTTTCCTCCTCTGGAAAGCTTTCCTTGACCCCTTCTGACAATAAATGTAACTATAGCGCTGACTGCGCCACTGTTGTTTCTGCTTTGTCTTGATTCCTTGACAAGAAACTTCAGGGGAAAGAACCGTATCTTGTTGGTGCACCACAATATGTAGTACCCGATATTTAATACATTCTTTTGAATGAAGGGTAAGTGATGACAATACCAAGCATATCTCAGTGTGTGTTATATGCTAAGCATTGTACTGACCACCTCGCCTGCATTGTCTTTTCTCTTTTGAGACAGCATCTTGCTCTGTCATCCAGGCTGGAGTGCAGTGGCATGATCTTGGCTCACTGCAACCTTTGCCTCCAGGGTTCAAGTAATTCTCGTGCCTCGGCCTCCTGAGTAGCTCGGATTACAGGCGTGCATCACCACACCTGGCTAGTTTTGTAATTTTAGTAGAGATGGGGTTTCACCATGTTGGCCAGGCTGACCTTGAACTCCTGGCCTCAAGTGATTCACCCACCTTGGCCTCCCAAAGTGCTGGGATTACAGGCGTGAGCCATTGCGCCTGGCCTGCATTTTCTTATTTACATCTTGTAACAGCCCTACATGAAGGTACATCATTTCCTCCATTTCACTGATGAGGAAACTGACTTGGAGAAGCTAATTAATTTGTCCCAGGTCACAAGTTGAGTTATAGTTTTGCTTCAGGCCTATGTGTGTAGCCTCCTGCTACATAAACAAATGATAAATGTTAACCATCTTGCTATTCCTTCTACGGAAAGGGGCTCTCCATTTCCCTCTCCAGCTGTCACCTGAAAGAAGGAGGTAAGGCTTGATCATGTGAAATCACCTGTGAAACTAATTTTTGAAAAGGGCATCTGGGCCCCACCCCAGACCAGTAAAAACAGTTTTCCGACTGGACACAGTGGCTCTTGCCTGTAATCCCAGCATTTTGCGATGCCGAGGCAAGAGGATCACTTGAGCCTAAAAGTTTGAGACCAGAGTGAGCAACATAGTGAGACCTTGTTTCTACAAAAAATAAAATTAGCAAGGCATGGTGGCACACACCTGTAGTCCCAGCTACTTGGGATGCTGAGGCTGGAGGACTACTTGGGCCCAGGAGGTCAAGGATGCAGTGAGCTATGACAGTGCCACTGCACCGTAGTCTGGGTGACAGAGTGAGACTCTGTCTCAAGAAAAAACAAACAACAACAACAAAAACCCAGTTTTTCCAAGGTGGTGGCATCAATAGTTTTGAAAAGCATCTAAGTCATTTTAATGTGAAGCTGAGTTAAAAATCAATGGTGTAGATTGATCCTAAAAGTGTTTCAAATGCAAACCTTTCCATAATGGAGCCTTCCATAACGGAACCGTCTTCTTCTGTGCCTGAGACCCAAAATTCTGACAAATGGCTAATGGTGTTGGCCTGGGAATGTGTTATGAACCATGTAGGGGGACAGCGGCTCATCTGCTCACAAAGACAGGGTAAGAGGAAGGCACCAAGGAAAGAGTGTATCATTGAAGATTTAAGATGGGTAGCTTGATCCTACATACAGTCAAAAGAAACACTTCACCATTAGAACTGGGAAGATGAACTGTGGCTTAATAAAGATCATTCTCTGTGTTTCAGTATGAGCCAAATGACATCACTGAATTTACACCTCACTTCTTTCAGAATATCCACACAGGATACAAGAGGCAACTCTGTCCTCCAAATTAGGATGTTAAAAAAGAGGCCAGAAGCAGTGCCTCACACCTATAATCCCAGCATTTTGGGAGGCCAAGGCAGGAGGATCATTTGAAGCCAGGAATTCAAGACTAGCCTGGATAACATACTAAGATCCCACCTCTACTAACAATTTAAAAATTAGCTGGGTGTAGTGGTGTGCCCCCGTAGTCCCAGCTACTCTGTAGGCTGATGTGGGAGGACTGCCTGAGCCCAGGGGGGCAAGGATGCAGTGAGCTGAGATCGTACCACTGCATTCCAGTGTAGGCAACAGAGTGAGACCCTGTCTCAATCAATCAGAAAACATTAGTGACAATGTTTTGAATACTCCAATGCAATATAAAATATACTGTACCTTGATTTTCACATCAAATTAAAGATGACTTTTGCTTTGTCAAAGACTCTTATATACGAGTGAAATCATGATATGTAAACAGCTCTATGTTATTTCTGTCTTTCCTAATAAATAGTTTCCTTTGTATTTAAGAAAATGTATTTCATTTATCTCTCTAGGAGCATTAGACTTCCTCTGATTAATATGGGCAGGCTCATAATAATATACTATTCAGCTTAAAATAAATAAAAATATCCAAATATGAGAAAATTAAGGAGATAGAAAAATGCAGTATTATTGGCCAGGCACAGTGGCTCACACCTGTAATCCCAGCACTTTGGGAGGCCAAGGTGGGCAGACCACTTGAGGCCAAGAATTCAAGAGCAGCCTGGTCAACATGGCAAAACCTCATCTCTGCTACAAATACAAATTAGATGGGTGTAGTGGGGCACGTCTATAATCCCAGCTACTTAGGAGGTTGAGGTACGAGAATCACTTGATCCCAGGAGGTGGAGGTTGCAGTGAGCTGAGATTGCACCACTGCACTCCAACCTGAGCAATAGAGTGAGACTCTGTCTCAAAAAAACCCAAAAAACAAAAACAAAACAAAAAACAACCAACAAAAAATGCAG
>NW_022436946.1:13516667-13522097 GCF_009761245.1 Sapajus apella | reverse complement strand
AAAAAATGCAGTATTCTCCATTAAGATGGTCTCTGCAGAACCCTTAAGATATACAATAGTCATCCAAGATAACCTGGGGCATTGAGAAAAATATACTAACGTTCCTTTATTCTTTTTTTTTTTTCTTCATCTTCTTTCTTTTTTCTGAGACAAGGTCTCACTCTGTTTCCCAGGCTGGAGTGCAATGGCACATCATGGCTCACGCAGCCTCGACCTCCTGGGCTCACGTGATCCTCCTGCCTCAGCCTCCCATATAGCTAGGACCACAGATGTGCACCACCACACCTAGCAGATTTTTTGGGGTTTTTATAGAGATGGGGTCTCACTTTGTTGCCCAGGCTTACCGTCGTTCTTAACCTCTGTTCCCCTGAGGAACAACCTGGATGTTGGCTGTCTGACTGTTTGAACAGAAGACAGATTCTATTTCATGTTACAGCTGGAGAAATGACTGGAAATTTAACATAGCAAAGTATCTAGTTTGTCAACACAAAATAAAATTCTTTAGAAGTTATCAAAACAGTATGTTGAGCGTCTTTTTAATTTTTAGAGTGAATATGACACAATGGATAGCTTTAGAACAAGCTAACATTACTACAGTTCAGGCATGTGCAACTGGTACAGTTCAGTAGTACATAAACGACTCAAACAAATGTACTATAGGTCAGAAACTTAACTTACAAAATAGTCAATATTACAACCAACACAGATACGTAAAAACCATTGATCTCAGATTCTGCACACTTAAAAAAACATAAACTTTATACAGTAATTGAAATTATGCATTGCTACTCAGATTGTTAGAGTATCTTACAAACACACAGAAGCCTAGAAAGTTATGGTCACATTTTGGTTTTGTTCCAGTGGTGCACAATCACATGAAATGTTATATCTGTTTTGTGTGAAATAAACATTTAGCTGAAGTGCAATAGCTGTTGCATTAAAAATATTTCCATAAAAATGCTGAGATTAAAATCTTCCTGAACATTAGTGTTCTAATGTTCAGGATTATTTTGAGAGTCCTTATGAAGAGTCCTTAAAAATTATAGAAATAGAAGTAGTTAGGAAATTTCAGTGTGTTTTGTCTGTTTTTTTTTTTTTTTTTTTAACATGAGTAAACAAATACTGGATGTAAAGTGCAGCTCCTTTCTCCTCTCCCTTTGATTTTCCCACCCCCAAGAAGATCAGCTCTGTATTAATTTTGAGAATTTCCACTGAAGATTAAATTGAGCAACAGTCAAGTCTGTTTGTTTCGAAAATCAATGATGGCTTTCCACAGTGTGCACAGCATCCCGCCCCTGTTGAAAGAAACAAGAACATGGTGAAGAGAACATTTCATTGGAAACATTGCCCTTGAAACAGAAAAGTGACTTCTTAGCTTTCATCTGTTCTGGTCAGAACATGAAGATCCCAAAGTCTCATCAGTCATTATGTATTCTTTTTGTATATATTTTCTCATCATCCCTCCATTCCTTCCTTCCCTTTTCACTCCCACAAAGTGCTATGTCCCAAACCATCACTTTAGATTTTCAACATTTTTGAAATTTGTCTTTATAATAGTGGGTATAATCGTTATATGGTTGGCCTTAATTAATAAGAAATTATATCAGATTATACCAGGTTTTTGGAGGGCAAATCAGCACTTCCTCAAAATATTTATTAAGTATAACACTATCATGAACTAAATAAAAGCATTTGTTTAAGGCAGCTTTACAATATCTGCATGAACTTAGTCTGCATATTATTAAAAAAAACCTTCCAGTTGATTTTTCACTTACTAATACAGAAATATTGGTTATTAGAGCCCTCAAAAATAGTATGGTCCAACTAACTCAATTTACTCAGAGCAGCTAAGAGCTAGTGAGCTCTATCCAGAACTGCAAAGCTAATTAGAGACCCAGCCTAGGTAGGTACTCATTTTTCTTGATCTTAGCCTGGTGCTCTTTCCTTTGTGACAAGAGAAAGAAAAGTGGTACCTTAGTCTCAGGCATTTTAAGTCATCACGTGTAACATAGTAGAGAACATCTACTAGTGTATAATCTTCAGCCAAAAACTGTAGAGAAAGTAGAATACACACAAAACACGTTTTACATAACTTAATAGCAAAACTTTATTCATAATGTAAATATTGACTATAATTAAAAATAAATGTAGAAGGAAATCTACTAAAAACATAACATTCCGGGATTATTAGGGGAAGGGCCTCCCTATTACTCAATAAATACAAAGAAATGCATCCAGGCCAGCTGCAGTGGCTCACACCTGTACCTCCACATTTTGGGAGGCTGAGGCAGGCAGATCATCTAAGGTCGGGAGGTGGAGACTAGCTTGGCCAACATGGTGAAAATCAGTCTCTACTAAAAATACAAAAAATTAGCTGGGTGTGGTGGCACGTGCCTGTAATCCCAGCTACTTGGGAAGCTGAGGGAGGAGAATTGCTTGAACCCGGGAGGCGGAGGTTGCAGTGAGCTGAGATTGCACCACTGCACTCCAGCCTGGGCAACAGAGTAAGACTCTGTCTCAAAACAAACAAACAAACAAAAAGAAATGCATCCATATTGACTTACAAATGGGAAAAGATTACAAGGGACACTGAACTTCTGAATGGTCTGCTAATGAACAGATGAGACTCACTTGTAATCACATCTGCTGTTCAAAAGCAAATGCTTGTATTTAAGAGGTTCAGCACTGTGCAGCTTTGTTTTTTCTCAAGCGGATAAAAAGTGTTCCTGGAAAGGTACAGTCTATGCTTACTTTTTGAACTTATTTTTTCATGGTTAAGCAAAGGCACTTGACTATACTTCACCATAAAAGCAGAGTCCAAAATTTAAACTGAACCTTTACAGTTTAAAATTTTTACTTTTTTTTTTTTTTTTTTTTTTTAAGAGAGAGAGACAAAGTCTCACTATATTGACCAGCCCAATCTCCAACACCTGGCCTCAAGCAGTCTTCCTGCCTATGCTTCCCGAAGTGTTGGGATTACAGACATGAGCCACCGCACCTGGCCTGAAGTTTTTATTTTTAAATCAAATAAAAAGGGCAATATTTAGTAGATTATCAATTACTATTCCTTAATTGGGATTTGAGCCTAAGTTAGAAGAATGTATATTCTGGAGTTGTTTAAATTTATTCAGTTGTAACTTGTTAAATGTCGATTTCTAAGGTGGCCCAAAATTCTATTTAGTTAATCAATAAAGTATCAAGTCAAAGGAAGAGATATCTTTATTCTTGGTTATTTTTAAAATTTAAATATAAAACAAATTAAAACAATATGGTATTAAGAGGCCCTTTCTATTAAATATTACAACCTTTTAATGTATGCCTATGTGTTCATATAATCTTAAAACAAACAAATGATATTCATGCTCATTACAAAAGTCTGCAGACGCCGGGTGCAGTGGCTCACACCTGTAATTTCAGCACTTTAGGAAGCTGAGGAGGGCAGATCACTTGAGGTCGGGAGTTCGAGACCAGCCTGGCCAATATGGTGAAACCCTGTTTCTACTAAAAATACAAAAAATCAGCTGGGCGTGGTGGCGTATCCCTGTAATCCCAGCTACTCAAGAGGCTGAGGTAGGAGAATCGCTTGAACCTGGGAGATGGAGGTTGCAGTGAGCTGAGATCGCACCACTACACTCCAGTCTGGGCAACAGAGTGAGAGTCTGTCTCAAAAAAAAACAACAAAAAGTCTATATGGAGCAGAGAGGAATTAGATTATTATAGGTATAATATGGTTTGTATAGAAAATGGTTCTGAAATAAGTTCAACTAGATTCATTTTATTAAGTAGCAATAAAATAGCTGCTGCCCAGTGGAGTCTAATAATGTTGAAAATAATTAAACATTTAACAAACAGGCCTGGTATGGTGGCTCATGCCTATAACCCCAGTACTTTGAGAGGCTGAGGTGGGAGAATTGTTTGGGGCCAGGAGTTTAAGACCAGCCTGGGCAACATAGCAAGACTCCATCTCTAAAATTTTGTTTTAAATTAGCTGGGTATGGTGGTTCATGACTGTAGTCCCAACTATTCAGGAGGCTAAGGTGGGAGGATCACTTGAGCCCAGGAGGTCAAGGCTGCAGGGAGCTATGATCACTGAACTCCAGCCAGGGTAACAGAGCAAGATCTTGTCTCCCAAACAAATAAAAATTAACAAAGAATTAGAAACAAGAATTTTTTTCTGTTAGTTCTGTCTTGATTTTTTTTCCCCATTCTTTCTGGTTTTCATTTCAAACATATAAAATTCCTAAGGATCTCGGGACCACAGAGCTTTTGCCTGCCTCATTGTCTTTGCGCACACCACAGCCCCCTGCACAAGGTTCTTCCCTTGCCTCCCTCCCACACTGCTCCCGAACATACATACAACTGGCCTATTTATTCCCCCCATTCATCCCCTTCTCCAAGAACCTTCCCCAGCCTGTTTCTCCCTGTCTAATAACACCTGATAACCTTTTTCTTCATAGAATTTGCCAGTGTCGAATCACATCTGTATTTGTGGAGTTACCTGATTATCACGTGCCTACCCTGGTCTATAAGCCTCAGAAGGACAGGGCTGGGTCTAACTTGCTCACCCATGTATCCCGTGCCTGTCATACAGCAGGCAGTCAACATTATGAAATGAAGTGAAAGAATACTTGTCCCATAGGCAGTTTTATTTACCCGGCTTATAGTGTCTTCATCAGCTCCATTTTCTCTCAGCCAGTCGGTAAGTTCAGAATCTTCAGTATTTGTGCCAGGAGAATTTAGGTGAAATACAGGCAACTCAGGAATTTCTAGAACAGAATTTTGGGAAGATATTCTTAGTTTCCCCTAACAACCCTCACAATCAACAGACATTTACTGATACTTTCCAAGATTTTGCTCTATCAGAGAATAGTTCATAGAAACAATCGAGATTGACAGTATAAATGATAAATATGAATAAAACTCAGACTAGTGAATTTACTAGTAAACAAGGAGCAAAAGCAGTAATAAAATGATACTCCTACGTTATATTTTCATGTCAATTTTATGGTTTCTTAGAATAAACTCTGTGTACCAAGATTATACTTTGTGTTTTCATGCAATAAAGATAAACACAATTAGCAGAGAACTATATAACTATAACAATCTGTTTTCTACTATGGAAGAGCCATGTATTTAGACAAGTAACTATGAATTCTGTTTCCCTCTAAATGGGCTAAATAAGATTCTCCCAACCTATGCCTTTTTACTACTACATCTTTATTCAAGCCTCTTCAAGTTATAAGGAAAAGAGCTAGAATATGCAGAATATAAATGCAAAATGACAAAAACTAGTATTTTATTATAGTAATCTCATTGTGAAATCTTTTTTTTTTTTTTTTTTTTTTTTTTTTTTGAGAAGTTTTTTTTTTTTTTTCCCCCCGGCGGGCGACAGTGGCGCATTTTTGGCCCCCCACCCCCCCCCCCCCCGGG
>NW_022436946.1:13461958-13516567 GCF_009761245.1 Sapajus apella | reverse complement strand
TGGCGCAATCTCGGCTCACTGCAACCTCCGCCTCCCGGGTTCAGGCAATTCTCCTGCCCCAGCCTCCTGAGTCGCTGGGATTACAGGCACGCGCCACCATGCCCAGCTAATTTTTTGTATTTTTAGTAGAGACGGGGTTTCACCATGTTGACCAGGATGGTCTCGATCTCTTGACCTCGTGATCCACCCGCCTCGGCCTCCCACAGTGCTGGGATTACAGGCTTGAGCCACCGCGCCCGGCCAGCATTGTGAAATCTTTAAAGAAAGACCAAAAACATGGAACGCCCTAAATACCGCAGTAATACATAATCTCAGGAAAAGATGATTATGAATAATCTATTTTTACTGCACTTATAAGAAATGAGTTTGCTACAGTTAAAAATTGGATTTTTTTTTTTTTAAAGCAATTCCGGCTTGCAGTCATGGCAGAAGAGACAAATGCTGACTTAGTCACAATTAAAACTTCTTGTTGGCTTTCTTGGCTTTTTGTGGCAGCCTGGCTGAACAGTATTACTAGAAAATTTACTGCTATTCACCTATGGGTTGGGACTTAAGCTTCAGGTGTTTAATTTCTTGGTCTTTTTCTTCAATAGCTCGATGAAGGAGTGCTTGTAATTCTTTCTCTTTCCGAACCAATTCTTCCAGTAATCTGCAGAAGAAAATTACATTGTTTGACAGGTAGTAACACAGGGTGATCTTTTATTTCTATTTTTATTTTTTAGATACAAGGTCTCACTCTGTTGCCTAGGCTGAGTGTAGTGGCCCGATTTTAGCTCACTGCAGCCTTAAACGCTTGGACTCAAGTGATCCTCCCATCTCAGTTTCCCCAGCACCTGGGACTATAGGCCTGCACCACCATGCCTGGCTAATGATTTTTTTTCTTTTAAGAGACAGAGTCTCATTACATTGTCTAGGCTGGTCTCTGAACTCCTGACCTCAAATGATCCTCCCACCTCAGCCTCCCAAAGCTCTGGGATTATATGTGTGTACGTGTGCCACTGTGCCCAGTCTAGGGTAACCTTCTAGACATGAGCTATAATAAGCCAGGCACCCCGATTTTATTGAAATACAGATTCTGGTCCAGTGCGCCTGGGGTGAGTTCTGAGACTATTTCTAATGAGCTCCCAGGTGACACTGATGTTGCAGGTCCACAGACCCCCATGTCCGGAAGCAAAGCTTTGGAAGACTCTGTGCTTGCAGACAAGAATTCAAAACCTCCGCCACAGATTGTCTGCCAGAATCTTCAGAGATGTGTTCTGCTATTTCTTTTTACAACCATAAATGTCAAAAATATAAATATGGGATACAGGTATTAACAGACCTATATTTTACATGTATAGACGCCCATCAAAAAAGTTGGCAAATGTGCATAATATCATAATCAATGCAAATCAGAAAGGTAATCACTTTTCTTAAAGTATTAAAATTTGAGAAATAGTCATAGGTGAGGTCACCTAGAACATCTGGCACATAACAAACTCTCAATAATTGTTCGTGGCTGTTGCTATAATCATGATTGTTGTTACTATCATGCTTCTCGATTCTAAGGGGGTGGGGGTGAAGCGGGTACAAGGATAGCTGTGTTCCTGGTACATTCAGTTCCTAGTTGGCATCTGATGCAGTCTCCAAAGAAACAAGGAGAAACTGTGATATTCATACCAAAGTTCTTACCCGTAGAAGGTTCGTTATGCAACTGAGAGCCAACTGGTAATCTACTCACCATTTCCAATAGAATTTCTCAAAGAAAACATTCCAAGTTATGAAAAGAGATGCTCTATTTTTTCAGAATAGTATCTTAGTAGAACTTGGATTCAGAAATAATAATTTAAAATACATAATTATTAAGATTACCAAGATAAATTGTTGCATAACCTACAGCTCTAAACAAGCTCTATTTGTTTATTCTGAGTATTGATAGGTTTAACTCAAGACCATGTTCCATGGAAAAGTTTGTTCTGCTTCACTTGATATACTCGGAAGGCAGCATCGTGCAGCTGACAGACAGATCTGGGCTTGTATCCTGGTTCAGCTCTGCACTTCCTGTGTTAACCTTGGATAAATTACCTAATGCCTCTGGGCTTTAGTTTTCAAATCATTTGTAAAAAAGAAAAGTAAGCTTCCAGAAAAGATTATTGTGAGCATTAAATGAGACAGTACAGGTAAAGGGCCAAGTGCAGTGCCTGGCCTTTAATAAGGACTATTCTTTTCCTTGCTGCCTCAGTCCCTGTAAAAGAGCCATTCCAGGGCTCAGTGGGAAGGAAACCTTCCCAGGTTCCCAGGCTCGACCCCATTCCTACAGGACATAACGATGAAACCCTTAGATAGGAGAAGGGATCCCAGCAGAGTAGGCAGCAGAGGTAGGAAAAAGTAAAACACAATGAGAGGTAGACAGAGAAGGTGGGTGGAGGAAGACAGGTTAACAAAGACAGCTGCAGAGTAAGTGTGGTACACAATTAGGTGGATGAAGCAGCATAAACTGAAAGGTAGAAGAGGAAGCAGAGGGCTGGAGGGGGACGTCTTATCTACTCCAAAACAAATGCGATCCAAAGAAATGGGCAGCGAGCTCCATGTGAATGTTTAAATTGGCAGTTTTTTGATCTGGTTTGTATTTTTGTCCTTCTTGCTAATTTATACATATGGGATAGTGACGGTATCGTCTTACTGTTTTCTCAAGGAATACAGTTAACGTTGTCTAGAGTTTAACCTATGTTTGTCTAGACTATGTAATTTATTTTTACCTTTTGTTAAAGTGGATGAAATATGGCCTGTGAAGGACTCTAAGAACTTGCATATTTGAGTCCTCATGGACAAACTATAACCTAACTTAACAGACAAGATTGAAAACCTAACTTAGGAGCATGCGTCTGTAACAATAGCTGAGTCTTGGCTAATCCCAGCAGCCATACTTCAACCACTCATACACTGCTGAGTGTTCAAATAAGGTGAATCACAACCTGTAACCAATCCAGCTCTTTTTGTACACTTCCGATTCCTGTACATCACTTTACTTTTTCTGTCTATAAATTTGTTCTGGCCGCAAGGCATCCCTGGGCCTCTCTGTATCTGCTGTGATTCTGGAAGCCACCTGATTCACAAATTATTTTTTTTCTTGTTCAACTGAACTCTGTTAAATTTAATTTGTCTGAAGCTTTCTTTCAACACCTTAAACACTAGAACTTTAACACTGGAAGCAGAGTACTAACAGTCCACCTCATTTGCTCCAAATTCAGGTCTTAGAAGTATTTATCTTAACAACAATCCAGTCCATCCATTTTATCTCTACTTTTCGTTTAGTTAATAGGGCAATATTTTGAAATCAAGGCAGCTGTCAGCTTTTCTGTTCCAGAAGAGTATGGCAGGATCTGCCATAAGGTCAATTTTTAACCTTGGATGGGCGGGAGTGGTGAGGTGGATTGGTGGGTAATTCCAGAAATGCAGGATGGGGAAATTAGATTAACAGGCAGCTCCTCCTGAGTTAGCATTTTGTTTTTGTTTTTGAGACAGGGTTTTGCTCTGTCATCCAGGCTGGAGTGCAGTGGTGCAATCATGGCTCATTGCAGCCTCAACCTCTTGGGCTCAAGTGATCCTCCGAGCTGAATAAACCTGATTTCATCAGTGATCATCCTAAATATTCTAAGCTTACGATTTTTAATATGAGAGCAACCTTTCCTAAAAACACACTAACATTTCTTCTAGATTCATTTTGTAGTGGGTATGCCTTTATATTTCAAGTAGTATTCAACTGAAGATTAGAAGGACCAATATGGACAGGATGGGTCCCTTATTTCAATCACTTGGTTTTTCTACTAAATCAGCTGCCCTTTCTTCAAATCATATGTGAAGCAGACATTGTCTCTCATCTCACTTTTCTGCAGGTGATGGAGACCATGGGAAATATTACTGAAAAAGGAAAAAAGAGGCTGATTATCTGTAGATTTCCAGATTCTAATGTAAATATGTAGAGGAAAAAATGTAAATGTGTAGGTTGTTGTAGAAACTATATAATAAAGAGATGTGAGTAAATGCCAGTCTTTTCAACAGAGATGGGCAGATGTGAAAAGCAGGCCCTCAGCTAGAACCAAGAGACCCTTAGAAGAGAAAGAGGAAGCCATGAAGAAAGTGGCCAGGGGCTGGGCGTGGTGGCTCACACCTGTAATCCCAGCACTTTGGGAGGCCGAGGCGGGTGGATCACGAGGTCAAGAGAACGGGACCATCCTGGTCAACATGGTGAAACCCCGTCTCTACTAAAAATACAAAAAATTAGCTGGGCATGGTGGTGCGTGCCTGTAATCCCAGCTACTCGGGAGGCTGAGGCAGAAGAATTGCCTGAACCCAGGAGGCAGAGGTTGTGGTGAGCCGAGATCGTGCCATTGCACTCCAGCCTGGATAACAAAAGCAAAACTCCGTCTCAAAAAAAAAAAAAGAAAAAAAAAAAAAAAAAAGAAAAGAAAGTGGCCGGAAGCCCTGAGGGACTGCAGATGGCCCAAGGATTGTGGACAGATGGTGGCGCCAGGGTGGTGAGCACAGGCTAACCAAATAGGCCAAGGAGAGAAGGGAAAAGAGTCGTGTCTAGGCTGCATTAGGAGAGGCAGGTCCTGTTGACATAAGCCAGGTGTGTAGACAGGAGGTTTCAGGGCCAGAAAAGCAAATATACCAGCTCTTTGGTAAAGAAAGTAGCTTTACTATCTGTGTAATTCTAACCGGAAGTCATGGGCGAGAAGGGGTCAACCAAAACAGTAATGAGTGAACTTTCCTCCTCCAGAGATCACAGCAGGAGTCCAAGCAACACCACCACTCAGGACTGGGCAACAGAGGGTAACTTAGAGGCAAGTGACTAACATGGACATCTTCCATAACAAATGGGGTGTTATCCTTGGGCTCTTGCTTGAGAAGAAGAAGAATGAGGGAGACCAAGATTTCCATGAAGTCTCAGAAGAGACCCAAGTTCTTTCCTATTAAATAGTAGAGATGGCAAGAGCTGCATTTCAGAGGACAAAAGTGGGATACGAAAGTCAGAGAGCCAATCTCCCTTTATTAAAAAAGACTGCTTTATGCACATCATAGAAGATGTGTCTTATACTGTTTACTTAACCATGCAACCATGTTTCTGAATATAGGGTGAGCTTTTACTACTTGTACTCATTTTGGTATACAAGCTTGCCTTTAAAAACCTAAACTTTATGACTGCAAATAAGATATTTTTAATTTCCCTGGTGAACAACTAGAGTTTTCAATTAAAGTTTCTAAATATTTGAACAACTTTTGTTGATTAACTTAAAAAGAGTTTTTTAATGCAAACCCAGAGTCATAAAGTCAGTTTCCCACATGTCAACTGTAGGCAGCACAGGAAGTTATAAAAATTCAGACCTTGAACTGTATCAACAACATCTGCGAAGAACAGGAAACATTTGCTGTTAACTTAATAATCTGATCCTGTGGGTTCTAAACTACCAAATTATCAAAGGCAAATTATACTCCAGATATGGTACAGCATATTGAAAATAAAATAGAATCACAAAGGTGGTCAACTGTCTTCCTTTTTAGGTTCTAAAATACAAATCTTTAGCACCATTAATTAGTTTTGTTCCCTCGACCTCGTGATCTTCCTCCCCTATAAGAATTTGATTGGGCTTTCAGTAACTGAGCTTTCTGTTCTTTCAGCTATCTACTGGAAGGTACATTCTGCTCTGAGCCTGTTTCTTAGTCTATGAGGCTACAATGAAGCTACTGGAAAAATCTCAGGGCACTTGCAGATGAAGAAGTAATAAACGCTGCTGAAGAAGGCTTAAATTGGTAGAGGCAGAAAGTGGTATTTGACAAAAGAGACTAAACTAAACCTCTTTTGTTTATAAAGAAAGGCATTCAATCAAGTTTCCATGAATGGGATAAGGGAATCATATTTTGTAGACCAAAACCACATGCTCTTCAGTAAAAGCAAAAGAAAAGAAACCAACCCACATCAGCGTATGACTTACCTATTGGTTTCTATTTTCATCCTCCCAAGCTGTACATTCAGTGACCGGTGAGCACTCTGGGAATCATGGGACACAGTAGAACTGAGCGTGCTCACGCCTGAGGTAGCCACAGCATCTTCAATGACAGCCTGAGGTCTTCGAACACTTTGATTTGAAGGCTGTTCCTCATGGTCCTCTTCTACATCCAAGTCTTCTTGATCAGCAGTATCACTCTCAGATGCAAGGCTAAAATGTGGCCTTAGTTCTGTTTAGCATAATATCAATAGCAGTGTTTATAAAATATGACTCACTACCTTAATTTCTTAAGCTATGAATGCCACCCCTCCTGCCTGCTATCAATAAGATAAATATTCCAAACTCCTTTTCCGAAAGTGAGGATGGATTTCTGTGCATTCATTCAGATTTGTTCTTCTATAGAACTTGCAAAATTCACACGATATGATCTAATTCAAACAGAAAGAATGATCTAATTCAAACAGAATGATCTAATTCAAGAATGATCAATACATATGTATTGAATGATCAATACATATTCACATTGCACATATGTGGGGAAAATGCTAGAGATCTGAAAGAAAGATAAAGATGTAAAAACCTTTTAAGAATATTTAAAAGTCTTTATACAAGGAAAGTTCATTTTCAGATTACATAATATCTGGCAACTATTAACTTACTTACAGTTGAGGAAACTGAGATCATATAAACACACTTGAATATACAGAATGCTTTCTGCCTGTAACATCCAAAATGTAAGGGGATGCAGGGCAGGTG
The DNA here is from genome assembly GCF_009761245.1 of Sapajus apella. Taxonomy (NCBI): domain Eukaryota; kingdom Metazoa; phylum Chordata; class Mammalia; order Primates; family Cebidae; genus Sapajus; species Sapajus apella. The sequence continues at coordinate 13,509,821 of NW_022436946.1, read as the reverse complement.
CTGAAAACGCCACACACAGTCTGATACTCAAAGTTAGTAAGACTATCTCTTTGACTATTAGACTGATTTCTAGTGTGTGTTCTCCTCTGATCTGTTGACTGACCATTGAAATTTAAACTATAAAAGTTACAAGTCTCCAACTTAAACATATTGTATAACATGAGGCCATCTGCATGTCACTTCAGAACTTGGATGATATTGTAAACCAAAAATAAAATTCTAAGTCCTCAATTGACTGAAGAACTACCTACCCCTAGGCCAAGGGGATCCCCAAGAAAACCTGAAAAGACCAGTTCAGGCCATGATGGGAAGAAAGGTCAGATATGCCTTGTTATATACCCTTTGGAGTTTAGGCACAACTGACCAAACAGCATTACCATTAAAATAAAGATCATAAGGCTGACAAAACAGACTCTTTGTGGCAATAAGATGCTAAATTCCAACCTGACTCTAGGATAGCATCCCATGACAAACAATGGGCCATAAAGGAAATCAAAGAATTTTGCCCCAGAATATATTTATTTGACATATTTGGGAATTGTCCTGCAAAGTCATCACTTGTGGGGGAAATCTGCATTCTGTAGAGAATCCCCTTCTCTTTCCAGGTCTTTTCCTGATCCAGTGGACATTCAACTAAGAGTCTTATTTTTAAGGTCCAATAAGAGATTTTACCATCTATTCTCTCTGTATGTAGCCTGTTACTTAGGGGCTTCATCTATATAACAAGAATCTTGGCTTCCACAATAGCCCTTATCTTAACTCAAGCATTTCTTTATGCTGACGTCAACTCTTCAGGCAAAGCTTAACTCTTTCAGCCAATTGCCAATCTTTGAATCTATCTATGACTTGGGACCCCAACCACCTCCCTACCTCCCAATCCCCAGCAGATGTCCCGCCTTGCTGGGCCAAAAGTATACCTTACATATATTGATTTATCTTTGCCTGTGACTTCTGTCTCTCTAAAATGTATACCACCAAGCTATAACCCACCTAACCTGGGCACATGTTTTCAGGACCTCCAGAAGCTGTGTTACATGCCATAGTCACTCATATTCGGCTCAGAATAAACCTTTAAATATTTTACAGAGTTTGGCCATTTTTTGTCAGCAATATCTTCCCATAAGAAAATATATTATAAATTGTGATTAAATCCTCAAACTTGGTCCACAAAAAGGAATTCTAGTCATAATTTAAGTGAAATCAGCATAGCAGAAACATTGGATCTTGATTCCATATGCTTTGGCACATAAACATTTATTGGATCACAGAACCTATTAAAAATCTGATGAAAGTCATGAAAACTCTCCCTAAAAGAAAAACGCATTCATGCAACATTTTGCCTACATTTCCTGACTTTACCTAGATTTTGCTATATCGGCACAGATTCCCTGAAGCTTCTCCCAAGTCCATGAATCACAGGTTAAGAGCCCCTGTGTAGAGGAGAGGAGTCTAGTGGGAGAAATGGAGGACCCCCATCCCACTATTCTTATGGGGGCCCTTTGGCAAGGTCACCAAAGGCCTGCCAGCCAAATCCTGTAGGTAACTTTCTGTCTTCACCCTACTTGACCTGTGGACAGTAATTTCCTCTAAATCTTTGGCTGCTGTTTCTCTTCCTCAGAGCCTTTTTATCTACTACCTGCCCCCTTTTTAAGCTGGAACCTGGGATTCTATCCTTCACTTTTTAATGTTTCTACTTTTTCTCTATAGATGAGCTCATTCAACTCCATGAAGGGTAAGTACTTCTGATATGTGGATGACAAACTCTACACCTCTAGCCCCACTCCTGTTACATCTAGAACTTCCTGGACATTACTGTTGGGTAGGTAACTTAAATTCAACAATCTAAAGAGAACTCATCATCTGTTGATCATAACAAAAACCAGAGTGTCCTCCTTCAAGACCAGGTTTACATAGACCTGGCTTTTTTTATCCCTCTTTTAAAATCTTATATAGTGGCTTTAAAAACTGCATGACAGAAAATTTACCATTTTAACCATTTCTAAGGGCACAGTTCAGTAGTGTTTAGTATACTAACAGTGCTATGCAACCAATCTCCAGAACATTTTCATTTTGCAAAACTCAAACTCTACCCATCAACAATTCCCCATTATTCCTTCTCCTCAGTTTCTGGAAACTACCATTCTACTTTCTATTTCTATGCATTTGACTACTCTAGATACCTCACATTGATAGTGACAGGAGACAGACAAATTCCTAAGCAGACAGGGATCAGTCTCCAGTGAAACCTGACCTTCAAGCCAAGGACAGTTTAATGCCTGAGAACCAAGCTGCCAATTCTGGATAGAGTCCACAGGCAGAGTGAGACCTTCTTTCTCCATCTTACTCACTCTCTCTCAGTTGATTCCTTGTGAATGATGCCTTTTAACCAATCAAATGGTGCTTTTTCCAAGACCACCCATGGGCCAATCAACACACACTTCCCCATTCTAAGCCCATAAAAACCCCAGACTCAGCCTTACAGATGGCTACCCAATTTCAGGTCCCCTCTCAATGCTGAGAACTTTCTTTCTGTCACTCAATAAAATTCTACTGTGCTTTACCCACTCTCCAGTGTCTGTGTACCTTATTCCTCTTAAGCATGGGTCAAGAACCCAGAACTCACTGAACTGTGGGAGTGAAGGAACTGTAGCACTCCTGTTTGCCAAGCTGTGGGCAACAGGAGTAAAAGAGCTATAACACTCACTTCCACTTGTCGAACAATGGGAGAGAAGAAGCCACTGGGTGCTACTCCCTCCCACTTGAACTACAGGAGCAAATAAGCCAATAAAATTATGGAATCCTATACTATTTGTCTTTTTGTGACTGGCTTATTTTACTTAGCATAATGCCCTCAAGGTTCATCCATGTTGTAGCATGGGTCAGAATTTCCTTCCTTTCTAAGGCTGAATAATATTCCATTGTATATATACACCGCATTTTGTTTATCCATTCAGCTGTTGCTAGATACTTGGGTTGCTTCCACCTCTTGACAACTGTAAATAGTACTGCTATGAATATGAATGTGCAAATGTCTCTTTGAGATCCTTCTTTTAGTTTTTTTTTGAATATATACCCAGAAGAGAAATTGCTGGTTCACAAGGGTGCTTGCTTCTATCTTTAATTTCGGAGAAGCCATCATACTGTCTTCCACAGTAGCTGTACCATTTTACATTCCCAATAATAGTGTGCAAGGATTCCAATTTCTCCATGTCCTCACGCTTTACCTCTTAAGGCTAACCAAACTTCACCTCTACTCTATCTCATCTCTCTTTCCAAAATCCCATTTCTTAATTTATTGATAGTAGGAGTAAGTCAAAATCATGTGTTTTAGTTTTATAAACCCAACACTGATTGCAGGGGTTAAACAAATCAGGTTTTCAAAAACTGTTGGCAGAATGTAAGAGTATTCCTACTAGGGTTATTTGTATTTAGGAAGCAATAAAATAATTTTAAAATAATTCAAGAAAGTGTGATTCTAGATTAAATTAGAAGATATAATTAGGCCTTTTAAAACGGTCTATATTCTTAAATTTCTTTTATGATTTCTAATCTGAAATTTTTAAAATAACGTAAAAAGCTTTGTAGTCCTGTTGACTATAATCTCACTTTTAGGGATGGAAAATTTCTAATCCTATATTTCAATAACCTCTTAATTCTGTAAACTTTAAATCATCATTTTATGTATGTATATATGACTTTAAAAATTCTCTGAAACAATTTTTAAAAAGTAGAAAACTGTAAGCTTATGCAGTGCTTTGTTATTTTGGTCTTTCATGGTAGCTCCCTGAGTACATGTCATCAGATTAGAAATTGTAAAATATGCAAATGACATAAACATCTGGTCCTTTTTCTCAAAGAGATGACAATCTAAAGGAGAACTAGGGCAAATATACAGAAGAGTGCCGAAAGCATATGCAAATATAACATAAAATTATAAGTACAAATTAATACAGCTCCAACTATATTAGATTATCTCAGGTATAGACCTAGTTATATATAATTCACATGTACATTGAGATGGTTAATTTTATATGTCAACTTGACTGAGCTAAGGATGGCCAGATAGCTGGTAAAACATTATTTTGGATGTGTCTGTGAGGGGTGAGGGTATTTCCAGAAGAGATTAGCATTTGAATCAATGCAGTTAGTAAAGAAGATGCTGATGTCACACGGTGGAACTTCTCGGCTTCCATAACCACATGAGTCAATTCCCATAATAAATCTTCTCATATATCTCTATATATCCTATTGGTTCTGTTTCTTTGAAGAACACTAACATGTACATGTAGTAAAAGTGCTAAGGGGTAAATAAAGTACATTTGCAATGACTAAATCCAGTGGTAGTTTGCTCACTCACTGAGGGATTCATGGAGGCTGAAGGGCCTACGCAGAGTTCTGGAGGAGGGGAGCCTTAGCTTGACAGAGAAAGAAGATGTATTTGAGAGAGGGAAGCTCAAATGGTGGCCCAGGACCCTCTGGGAACAATGTAAAGCAGAGGGGACTGTCAGGAGAGAGCCATGTGTCAGGAGAAAGACTGGGACTCAAGGGGGCCTTTAAGCCCATGTGTGGGCAAGTGGATCCAGTGCATGTTTCCAAACCAGCATGATGAGATCAACAACAAAACTTCTCCCACTCAAATGGTTACTTCCCCAGAGGAAAATAACTAGACCAAGTTTCTTTTTCTTTTCTTTTTTTTTTTTTAAGATGGAGTCTCGCTCTGTCACCCAGGCTGGAGTTCAGTGGCACGATCTTGGCTTATTGCAACCTCTGCCTCCCGGGTTCAAACAATCCTCCTCCCTTAGCCTCCCAAATAGTTGGAAATACAGACGTGTACCACCACACCTGGCTAATATTTACTTTTTTTTAATAGAGATGGGGTTTCACCATGTTGGCCAGGCTGGTCTCAAACTCCTGGCCTCATGTGATCCACCCGCCTTCGCCTCCCAAAGTGCTGGGATTATAGGCATGAGCCATCATGCTTGTCCTAGACCAAGTTTCTTTTACAGAGGGTATTTCTGTTGCTTAGTAAGATCATAATACTTGTGAGGGCACTGTATCACATTTGTGTGATGCTCCTCGTACGTACACAATGCTGTTCAATTCACATTAATGTGAACTTGGAGCATGTGCTTGATTCAGTTTAACAACTGGTGGTAATATCAAGTGCTTGAAGCAGCTTTTAACAATTATTGTTAATATAGGAATTATGCTTACATGATCAATACTCTCACCCTAGCACTGCCATCATAGACCCTGTGTTCAGCATTACTCCATCTGGTCACCCACAAGCAGACTGTACTAGAGAACTAATGACAGATATCTAATGCTGCCAATAATCTAAAGGCTGATCCTTTTTGACAAGTGAGAAAACAGTCTGAGAAAAAACAAATTCTTAAGGGACTTGTACGGTACTCTCTGTTCTGTGTGCTCCTTTTGGAAAAAAGATTGGATACTTTTTTTTTTTTTTACTTTTTATTTTGAAATAATTTTAGAATAACAGAGAAGTTGCAAAAATAGGGCAGAGAGTTCCTATATAGCCTTCAGCAACTTGCCCTAGCCTTAACAGTTTATATACTTTTGGCACTATTATCAAAACCAGGAAATTAACATTGATACAATGCTATTTTTTCTTTTTTTTTTTAGACAGAGTGTCATTCTGTCTCCCAGACTGGAGTGCAGTGGCACAATCTCAGCACATTGTGGCCTTGACCTCCTAAGCTCAATTGATCCTCCCGCCTCAGCCTCCCTAGTAGCTGGGACCACAGGCACACACAGCCATGCCAGACTTATTTTTGTTTTTTTTTGTAGAGATGGGGTTTCACCACACTGCCTGGGGTGACCTCAAACCCCTAGTCTCAAGCAATCCTCCCACCTCAGCCTCCCAAAGTGCTGGGATTTAGATGTTGAGTCACCACGCCTGGCTTTGATACAATACTATAATCTATGGACGTGATTTGAATTTCACCAGTTTTCCTACCAATGTCCTTTTTCTGACTGAGAATCTCTCATTACGGTTAGTTGTCATGTCGCTTTAGTCTCTTCCAATCTGTAACTAGTATTTCTTTGTTTCTCACAACCTTCACACTTTTAGGAGTATTGTTCAGGCTTTCGTACAATGTCTTATTTGGGGTTCACTGATGTCTTGTTGTGATTGGGCTGAGGCTGTGCAGTTTTGGTGAGAACACCACAGTGTGATGCCATGTCCTTCTCAGGGCATCCCATTTGGAGGTGCATGACATTGACATGTCTTCTTACTAGTGATGCTTATGTTTATCATCTGGTTAAGGGGATGTCTGCCACATTCCTTCACTGTAAAATTACTGTTTTCTCTTTGTAGTTAGTACATATCTTGCAGGGAGACACTTTGAAAACCTTTCATATATCCTGTTTCTCTGCATTCTTTTGCCTACTTTAGCAGTCATTGATGGTCCTTGCCTGCAATAATTATTGCTGTGGTATTTGCCTAATGGGGATTTTCTGTCTTTCTCATTCATTTTCATTTATCAATCAAAATTCTACTATAACAAAAAACTGACCTTTCTCTTCCATATGTTTATTTCTTCCATTATTTATATTAATATGGACTCATGGATGCTTATTTTATTCTATAATCTATAATCCAATATGATCATTATTTTATTTTATTGTTCAGATTATTCTGGCTTGGACTATTTGGAACATTTTCAGGTTGGCTCTAGTATCCTTTCAATAAATCTCCATCCTTTTTGACAATTTCTTATTCCTGGCACCACAAGGTGTTCCAGGCATTCATTCATTCATTCATTCATGACGTGGGATCTCGCTCTGTAAATTTAATTAATTAATTAATTAATTTATGACATGAGGTCTTACTCTGTCACCCAGGCTGGAGTGCAGCGGTGCAATCATAGCTCACTGTAGCCTCTACCTCCTGGGCTCAGGATCCTCCCACTTCAGCCTCCCAAGTAGCTATGGGCATGCACCACCATGTCTGGCTAATTTATTTCAAATTTTTTAGAAGATAGGGTTTTGATATTTTGGCCAGGCTGGTCTGAAACTCCTGGCCTCAAGTGATCCTCTTGCCTTGGCCTCACAAAGCCTTGGGATTATAGAGGTGAGACACCATGCCCAGATATAATCTTTATCTTTTATTTCCCTTGCTTCCATCCTGGAATCAACCACTTCTCCAAGGAGACCTGATTCCTTTTATTGAGGAATGGCATTTAGAAACCATAATTTGGGTCTTCTCAGCAGACAGATACAGGAAATGAATGTATAGTCAAGTGCTATATAATAACATTTCAGTCAAAACTGGATCGCGTATACTACAGTGATCCCATAAGATTATAATACTATATTTTACTATACCTTTTGTATGTTTAGACACACAGATACTTACTATGGTGTTAAAACTGCCTACAATATTCAAATAGCGACATACTACACAAATTTGTAGCCTGGAAGCAACAGGCCATACCATATGGCCTGGGCATGTAGTAGGCTCTACCATCTAGGTTTGTGTAAGTCCATTCTGTCATGTTTACACAGTGACAAAATTGCCTAAAGACGAATTTCTGAGAACAGAGCCCTGTCGTTAAGCAATGCACGACTGTACCAGCAATGGTAGACTTTTTAAAATTTGTGATCTTCTTTAGTGTGTCTTCTGAAATGGTAGGTTAATTATAGTATCTTATATCTAAAAGGAATTATTATCAGGGGCATTTGAAGACCATCTTATTTAGTGTAATTTCTTTATATCTTAATTACATAACAAAATCTTTCAGACATTTGGAAATTTGATGGAACTGTTAAATTGCTGAAATCACTTCATCTTGTCCAGATATTTCATCATTTGTGTATTGGTATACAGTGTATATGGACTTCTCTTATTCTGAAGGAAATACAAAAAGTATGGTCTCCATGTAATTCTCCTCTAAAATTTCCACTTTTCAAAAATGAATGTTTTCAAACAGTAACTTCCATTGAAATCAGAAACTCCTAGAGGCCTCAAAGAAACCAATTTCGTGGTGAAAGGACAAAGTCCTTTCTTTAGCAAACACTTTTAATAAACAACGTGCCTTGTTCTGCACATGGTTGATCACTGCCCACCCCTGGGACACTCCTGCAAGGACAGCTCCCTCTCTGCAATCTCCCTGTTGCTTTCCCTAAACCTAACAGAGTTTTGCCTACAGCTACTTTTGCTTTTTAAACTTTCTATTTTGGAAGAATTTTAGATTCATGGAAACGTTGCAGAGATAGTACAAAGAATTCCTGTTTACCATCCACACAGTTCTTCCTAATACATCTTACATAACTATGGCATGTTTTTCAGAATGATGAAATTAACATTGGTATAATACTATTAGCTAAACTGCAGACTTCACTCAGATTCTCAGTTTTTCCCTAATATTCATTTTCTATTCCGGATACCATATTATATTAGGTAATCATTACTAAAAGGAAGGTTTTTTTTTTTTTTTAATTAAGTAAACAGATCATTTATATGCTATTTAAATTGTTTCAAAATATACTCTCTTTTTCCTTTCTTCATTTAAGCATCCTTAATTTAGGTTGTTACTGTGTTTAACGCGTGGTCCATACCTCTTCCTTTTGGTGATACACACAATTCCCCCTTCATCCCATAGGTCTTTTGAATATCTAACCCCTCTATAGTACATTCCCTACAACCAGCCTTATCCTAACGATAAAGCATCTGAATATAAGCATTGTTTGACTTCCTTAGAGCATGAATTTCTTAGGTTCACATCCAGTTACTAATCATGTGCTTCAAAACCTCTATAGAATTTTTTTCTAAGTTTCTACACTGTGCAAATTTTCCACCCTAATTTGTTATAATCAGGTGAAACTCGTTTACTTATTGTTTCAAACAAATACTAATCAGAGATATGCTGTTTTCCAGACACTGTGCTGGACAGTATGCTAGCCTCAGCTCTGGTGAGGCTAACAGCCATTAAACTAGAAACAAAAGTAGTTTCAGGTTGTGATGTCAAAAATGGCTGAAAACCATTTCCAACGGAAGAGAATAATGGAGGGAGCCTACTTTAGATTTGGTGATAGGTCCAGACTCTCGGTGGCCTGAAGAATGCAAAGGTGCAAGCCACAGGAGAGGAGAGACATGGGATGGAGGTATGTTCCAGGTAGAAGTAACATTCTGTTTCTTTCTTACATAAGAAATAACTTAATTTTGATCAACGTTTAACATAAAGATTGACATGGATGCTCTCACTCTCACATCAAACACTCAAGTATTCTATGAAAAGAGAGGGAATTCCACAACTCAGAAGGGCTGACATGAATAAAAGTTTGTAGTACCATTTATAAATAACTTTAATTTAAAAATATTTCAGGGCCAGGTGCAGTGGCTCACTCCTATAATCACAGCACTTTGGGAGGCCGAAACGGGAGGACCGCTTGAGTCCAAGAGATTGAGACTAGCCTGGGCAACAGAGTGAGACCTTGTATTTACTTAAAAAAAAGAAAGAAAGAAAACTCAAATGAAAATATTTCATATTGATCTTATCTTTTAAATTTCTATTTCAGAATGCTTTATAATATAGGTACAAATTAGTACAACAGAACAGGTTTCTAATTTGTTTATATAAATATATATAAAGCTATATCTATCCATCTATCAGTTGATCAACTGCTCTTTCTTTCTACCTACCTACATACTCACCCATGCCTCCATGCATCCACCCGCCACACCAACAGACACACAGGGTGGAAGAGCTTTGCTTACAATTTTTTATTAATAGGTCGACTATCAAAACATGTTGGAGGTTTTGCCTTAGAGTATGAATACACTCCTCACTTATGCCAGAAAGCCTTGTTTCATCAACACTACCCCTTTTGTATCTCACTGCCAACATAGCTGGGGCTGTGTCTAGACCAGTGATTTCCAAACTTGGCTGTGCATCAACATGACCTGGGAGCTGTACTAAACTCAGATTCTTACAGGTGGGACATGGAGGACTTTTAGGGCTGTGACAATATTCTTTATGATACTGCAAAGGTGGATACATGTTATTATATATGTAGAATTCCTAGAGAATGTACAACGCCAACAGTACCCTAATTTCACTACGGACTCTCGGTGATAATGATGTGTCAATGTAGGTTCATTGACTGTAATGAATACACCACTCTGTGGGGGATGTTGATAATGGAAGAGGCTATGCATGTGGGGGGCTAAGGGGTATGTGCAAAATCTCTGTACCTTCTGCTCAATTTTGCTGTGAACCTTGAACTGCTCTAAAAGACTAGTCCTAAAAAAAGTAAGATTCCTGAGTTTTATTCCCGGCAGATTCTTATTTGGCCTGAGATTGGGTTCTGAAAGCTATAATTTTAAAGACAATTAAATTGCTCAAAGCAATGAGCTATGCAATACCTCCTTAAATTGCTCAATGCACTAGCAGATTTGGGAACCACTGGGTAAAAGATGTAGGAATGTGTTTTGTGGGCCAGATATCTATATATTGAAATGCATATTTACTTGGGTCACCTGTACACTTACTTCTTTCTCTTCATATCCAAACATATTCCTTAAAGACAGGGAAGCAATCATCCTGGGGATGCAAGGCTGCTTCAACATACGCAAGTCTATAAACGTAATCTACCACATAAACAGAACCAATGACAAAAACCACAATTATCTCAATAGATATGCAGAGAAGGCCTTCGACAAAATTCAACAACCTTTATGCTTTTACATGTTTTTACACCAAAAACAGACTAACATAGAGCCAAATCAAGAGTGAACTCTCATTCACAATTGCTACAAAGAGAATAAAATACCTAGAAATACAACTAACAAAGGATGTAAAAGACCTTTTCAAGGAGAACTACAAACCACTGATCAAGGAAATAAGAGAGGACACAAACAGATGGAAAAACATTCCATGCTCATGGTTAGGAAGAATCAATATCATGAAAATGGCCCTACTGCCCAAAGTAATTTATAGGTTCAACACTATCCCCATCAAGCTACCAACGACCTTCTTCACAGAACTGGAAAAAAACGCCTTAAACTTCATATGGAACCAAAAGAGAGCCTGCATAGCGAAGACAATCCTAAGCAAAAAGAACAAAGCAGGAGGCATCACACTATCTGACTTCAAACTGTACTACAAGGCTACAGTAATCAAAACAGCATGGTACTGGTACCAAAACAGAGATAGATACAGACCAATGGAACAGAACAGAGGCCTCGGAGGCAACGCCACACATCTACAACCATCTGATCTTTGACAAACCTGACAAAAACAAGCAATGGGGAAAGGATTCCCTGTTTAATAAATGGTGTTGGGAAAACTGGCTAGCCATGTGCAGAAACTGGACCTCTTCCTGACACCTTACGCTAAAATTAACTCCAGATGGAGTAAAGACCTAAACTAAACATAAGACCTAACACCATAAAAACTCTAGAAGTAAACCTGGGCAAAACCATTCAGGTCATAGGCATAGGCAAGGACTTCATGACTAAAACACCAAAAGCATTGGCAACAAAAGCCAAAATAGACAAATGGGACCTAATTAAACTCCAGAGCTTCTATACAGCAAAAGAAACAATCATTAGAGTGAACAGGCAACCAACACAGTAGGAAAAAATTTTTGCAATCTATCCATCTGACAAAGGGCTAATATCCAGAATCTACAAAGAACTAAAACAGATTTACAAGAAAAAAACAAACCCATTCAAAAGTGGGTGAAGGATATGAATAGATACATTTCAAAAGAAGACATATATGAGGCCAACAAACATATGAAAAAATGCTCATCATCACTGGTCATTAGAGAAATGCAAATCAAAACCACATTGCCAGTTAGAATGGCAATCATTAAAAAATCTGGAGACAACAGATGCTGGAGAGGATATGGAGAAATAGGAACACTTTTACACTGTTGGTGGGAGTGTAAATTAGTTCAACCATTGTGGAAGACAGTGTGACGATTCCTCAAGGATCTAGAAATAGAAATTCCATTTGATCCAGCAGTCCCATTACTGGGTATATATCCAAAGGATTATAAATCATTTTATTATAAAGACACAAGCACACGTATGTTCACTGCAGCACAGTTTACAATAGCAAAGACATGGAACCAACCCAAATGCCCATCAATGATAGACTGGACAAGGAAAATATACACCATGGAATATTATGCAGCCATAAAAAATGATGAGTTCCTTTCCTTTGTAGGGACAAGGATGAATCTGGAAACCATCATTCTCAGCAAACTAACACAAGAACAGAAAATCAAACACCACATGTTCTCACTTATAGGTGGGTGTTAAACAACGAGAACATGTGGACATAGGGAGGGGAGCATCATACACTGGGGTCTGTTGGGGGTGGCTAGGGGAGGGACATTGTGGGGTGGGAAGGTTGGGGAGGGATAACATGGGGAGAAATGCCAGATATAGGTGATGGAGGCAGCAAACCACCTTGCCATGTTTTACACATGTACCCCAGAACCTAAAGCACAATTAAAAAAAAAAAAAAAAAAAGACAGGGAAGCAAGTCTTCCTCACTCTTACTAAACATGTTGCTTGTTGCACCATTATCCACGCTATATGTACTATTTGGTGTACTATATTTTCGTGACTACTATATTTCTTTTTAAAAAAAGGTATTATGGTTTTAAAAGTACTAAGGAGATACCAGAAATAACAGATGAACAGTAATCTAAGATATCCAATCACTATATATGTGCAGAGTAATTAAATAGCTCTGACCTGGAACCAGGATGGTAATAGCTGTCTGCACTGCCTTCCGGATGATACTGTCTAAGGCAAACATCCAGTGTGGCTTGATGTTATGATTCCGAAGAACTTTATTGACCTGGAGAGAGAGTGACATTTAGCCTACTTTAAGTTTTAATTGCAAATAACCTACCTGATCCAAGCACTTGGATGAAGTTCCATTTATAAAAAAACTAAAAAGTTTCTTCACCTTGAATTACAAAGAATTTTTTTATGTCACTGGCAAACGAAGTAAAAATTGCTACTTCAAATGAGTTTGGTGAGCCCCATGTAAGCAAGTAAGTTATTTAAGTAAAAGGAAGTCTGGTTCAAATAAGAATATTGCTTCTTTGGGAAGCAAAATCTGCAGTTTTTAGCTTTTATAATGTCTGCTGAATGGATGGAGGGAGGGGTAAAAGAGGAAGACAGGGTACAAGAGGCTTTAAATGAAAATAAAAGCTGTTCTTACTGTTCATTATTTTCAATTATTATTTATTATTATTATTATTATGGTTTTTTCATTTGTTTTGGAGACAGCGTCTTGCTCTGTCATCCAGGCTGGCGCACAGTGGAGGGATCATGGCTCACTGCAACCTGTGCCTCCTGGGCTCAAGCAGTCCTCCTGCCTCAGCCTCCCAAAAGTGCTGGCATTGCAGACATAAGCCACCATGCCTGGCCATCTTAGCCATTTTTAAGGGTACGGTTCACTGGCATTAAGTACATCCACACTGTTGTGCTCCCATCGCTGCCATCCTTGCACAGAACTCTTTATCTTGCAAAACTAAAACTCTATACCCACTAAACAGTAAGTTCCCATTTCTCCCTCCCAACAGCCCCTGCAAACCAGCATTTTACTTTCTGTCTCTTATAAATTTCACTTCTCTAGTTACTTTCATGTAAGTGGAATTACAGTATTTGGCCTTTTGTGAATGGTTTATTTCACTTGGCATAACATCTCTAAGCTTCATTCATGTTGTAGCATGTGTCAGGATTTCTTTCCTTTTTAAGCTTGAATAATATCCCATTGTATGTGTATATCATGTACATTACCTTTCTAAAAACAACCTTTTAGCATAAAACTAAGACAAGCTCACTTAACGTTTGGGTTAACTCTAATGCCTGCTGGCTTACACAGACCTCTAAGAAAAGAGGCTATTTCCACAACAGGGCTCTGGTTAGACCCTTTAGAGTGTGTATGGTATGAAGATGGAAGTATAATTTTATTTAAATTCCAAAAATTTAATCACCATCCCCACTGTGGCTGGGGAGATAGTGACTCAGTCACAAACCCAGGCCAAGAGCTGGAGCTCCAGTTGCTCATGCCTGTCCTTGGTCCATCTTCATCAATATCCCCTAGTTTGGAAGAGAGTCAGTTTGAGGACTTCCTCACAATAGCTGCACAGGAAGTGAACCCTTGCTAGGTTCCCACTTGTCCTAGGAAATCCATCCAGACTGAGTTTGTCCTGGTATCTTCATCTCTTTAAAGAATTTACATGCTGGCCGGGCGCAGTGGCTCACTCCCTATAATCCCAGCACTTTGGGAGACTGAGGCAGGTGTATCACCTGAGGCCAGGAGTTCAAGACCAGCCTGGCCAAACATTGCAAAACCCCATCTCTAATAAAAATACAAAAATTATCCGGGCATGGTGGCAGGCACCTGTAGTCCTGGCTACTTGGGAGGCTGAGGCAGGAGAATTGCTTAAACCTGGGAGGGGGAGGTTGCAGTGAGCTGAGATTGTGCCACTGCACTCTGGCCTAGGTGACAGAGGGAGACTCAATCTCAAAAAAGAAAAAAAAAAAATTTACAATTTACATGCTTATTAGGTGGAAGAGGAATCTGTTACAACCATGACCTGCTGCTCTCAGCTCTTTATTACATAGCAAATTACAACATAGTGCCCATACTTTGGGTTCATTCCCATCCTGGACAGTGAATGAGCAAGAGCGTGCGCGTGTGCATGTGTGTGTGTGTCTGTGTGTGTGTGTGTGTGTGTGTGTGTCTGACCTGGCCCAAGGCCCAGGAGTACAACTAAATAACTCTCAGTCTGAATTCTACAGCAAACTTGCTTTCCAAGCTCTAGGCTAGAAGCCAAATATGTGGGCAAGTGCAAATTAGCCAAATTATTTCACTCTATTTGCAGGCAGTTGGGTTTCCCTAGTTGCAGCATAAGAATGCTTTTAGCGTTTAATATTAGTGATAGCCTTTGCCAGTTGCTTTAATTTCTTATGACCTCAATCAAGTCCGGACTCTTGTTCCTGCCCACAATATAGCATAAAGACCAAGTGGCTTACCCAGTGTCTCAGAAAATGCTAGTATTCAGAGAATGCTAGTTATTGAAGGATTCCAATTTGGCTTTAAATTGGGGATCATTTGATGTTGCAAATGAAATTGTCAAGACACCTTCTACATAGGAGCAATACACACTAAGGGCTGAATTAATTTTTGGAATTTAAATAAAATTATACTTCCATATTTATACCACAAGCACCATCAAGAACCCACTTATTTCAGTCTCTCACATCTTGTTAAGGGTCTTCTGGGAATGGCTTGAGGCTTTTTTGGCACTGAGTTCCACAGATAAGTCTCACCCAAGAATAACACAGAGGGTTCTGAATCCGTTTCAGAAGACCAGCTTCTGGTTTGTGTTGCATAGCAACTCAATTTTAGAGAGACGACTTCTCAGCAATCTCTCATTAGATCATGTGGTTTAATTTTTAATCAGTGATGCTCTGTACACTGAAGTATATTTCTGGCTAGGACAGAGAGGTATTTATGAAACAAACATGTTAAAAATGTTCTGTATGAAAACTAGAGAAAAGCTGGGAAAAAAATTACCGGTTTTATTCAGCAGTGACCATTTTAATCTGAACTGTTAAATTTTTCTCAATGGCCACTAGATGGCATTTCTCATGCAGTGTTAGAAAATGGATGATTAAAGTGTGGTACGTTGCCAAAGTCATCAAAATAAAGTGACCCAACATAATTTCATAAGAACAAAGTTTAGCCATGGGAAATGTTTTGTTATTTTCCATGGTGACTTGGTTTTATGTGTGTTTTAATGTGGGGAATGCAAACACACAAAACGGCAAATTAGATACTTAGAAGCACACTAAGAGGCAAATATCTCATTTTTCAACCAAAAAGAATAGAGTTCATTGGAATTTTTAAAGAAAAATAACGGAACTTATGTTTTAACTTATTTTTCTAACTAATTTTAGCATGTGGGGAAACACTGGCAAAATAGCATACTTACAGCATCTTGAAAACCAAAGAGCACCACCTGGACTTGGCTAATACCGTGGCTGTCGAAGTCCAGCTCCAGTTTCAGCTTTGACAGTGTGGTGGCTATGATTTTTCGATCTGTGGATCTCACAAATTCTCTGAGGCTTGCAATGAGGGTTGTGATGTGTTCCCATTTTAGTTTTGGTTCTTCAGCCCCCTGTGAATAAAAACCAACAATCTTTCAGTCAATCTCTGCTGGATAGACCAGCCATAGAAATCCTATCCCCATACCCCCTTGTCCATGCTTTTTTTGCTTTTGGTAGATACAAGGTCTCACTATATTGCCCAGGCTGGTCTCGAACTCCTGGGCTCAAGTGAGCCTTTCACCACTGCTTCCCAAAGTGCTGGGATTCCAGGCGTGAGCCATCATGCCCATCCAATTCCCACATCCCATTCTGAGAAGAACTGGACTTCCAAATGTCTCCAGAGGAAAGACCATATTTTGAACTATATGGCTCCTCTTCACTCCTCCTACTGACACCATGAAATAATCAGAGAGAAAAGGCACCTGCCCCACATGCTGGTCAGTAGCTGTAATATAGTCAGATAACAAAGCTCTGTCCAAACAGACTGAGGCTATAAGATTCTTTCAGAAATTCTAATTGAGAACTAAAAAGAGATTTTGGCAATAAGCCATAGGATCTCAACCTGAAAGTCTGCCTAGAAAGAGAAGTCATAATACAGGGTCATGAATATGTCCAACCATAAGAAAGGAAGCAGAAACAACAGAACTGAGAAAGACAATAGGGAATGTATTAGTTAATTTTCACGCTGCTGATAAAGACATATCCGAGACAGGGCAATTTATAAAAGAAAGAGGTTTAATGGACTTACAGTTCCATGTGGCTGGGGAAGCCTCACAATCATGGCAGAAGGCAAGGAGGAGCAAAGGCACATCTTACATGGATGGTGGCGGGCAAAAAGAGAGAGGTTGTGCAGGGAAACTCCTGTTTTTAAAACCATCAGATCTTGTCAGACTCATTCACTATCATGAGAACAGCACAGGAAAGACCTGTCCCCATAATTCGATCACTTCCTACTGGGTTCCTCCCATAAAACATGGGAATTGTGGGAGTTACAATTCAAGATGAGATTTGGGTGGGGACACAGCCAAACCATATCAGGGAGGGAGAGGAGAAGTGGAGGAAAGCAGAAATGAGTACCAAGAGGGTCAACAGCAGCCAAGCCAGAGAAAAGATGTACAAACTTCCTTGGGCTCATATTCTGTTTTCCATGTCTGTGAGACTCAGCTAGGCACTATGGTTGGAATGCCTTAAGAGTCTATTTCCCTTAGTGCTATGTGTGTCTATCTACAACGTGTCCTTGGTATTTCAGTTGTCATTATAGTGTGTCAATTCCTTGCAACCAAGAGGGGCTAATCTCAAACTTCATTCCTGAAACAACTCCTTACCCATCAGTAAGGCAATTGCTTGTAAGAATGGGCTGATGGACTATTATATTATACTAAAATATATTACAATGTTCAAACAAATGTTCTCCCTCAAATTGAATTTTTCTTTTTTTTTTTTAAGAGACACGGCCTCTCTTTGTCACCCAGGCCAGAGTGCAGTGGCATAATCATAGCTCACTGCAGCCCCTAACTCCTGGGTTCTAGCTGTCTTCCCACCTCAGCCTCCTGAGTAGCTAGGGACTATAGGCATGTGTCAACACACTCAGATAAATTTTTTTTTTTAACTTTTTTTTTTGTTGTTGTTTAACTTTTTGTAGAGACTGGGACTTGCTAAGTTGCCTGGGCTGGTCTCAAACTCCTGGGGCTCAAGTGATCCTCCCACCTTGGCCTCCCAAAGTGCTGGGATTATAGATGTGAGCCTTTTTTTTTTTTTTTAACAGAAAGTCTCGCTTTGTCGCCCAGGTTGGAGTGCAGGGGTGCCAGCTTGGCTCACTGCAATCTCTGTCTCCTAGGTTCAAGTGATTCTCCTGCTTCAGCTTCCCAAGTAGCTGGGATTACAGGTGTCTGCCATCATGCCCAGCTAACTTTTGTATTTTTAGTAGAATCAGGGTTTCACCATGTTGGCCAGGCTGGTCTCAAACTCCTGACCTCAGGCGATCTGCCCTCCTCAGCCTCCCGGGTACTGTAATCCCAAAGTGCTGGGATTTTAGGCATGAGCCACTGTGCCTGGCCCATATTGCTTCTTTAAGGAAGTACAGTAGGATATTATTTATTCCTTTTTAACTTTAAGAAACGATCATGCTTATTTTTATTTCACACTGTACATTTTCTTACTGTATCATTAAAATTAAGATTCCTGGCCGGGTGCGGTGGCTCAAGCCTGTAATCCCAGCACTTTGGGAGGCCGAGGCGGGTGGATCACAAGGTCAAGAGATCGAGACCATCCTGGTCAACACGGTGAAACCCCGTCTCTACTAAAAATACAAAAACATTAGCTGGGCATGGTGGCGCGTGCCTGTAATCCCAGCTACTGAGGAGGCTGAGGCAGGAGAATTGCCTGAACCCAGGAGGCGGAGGTTGCGGTGAGCCGAGATCGTGCCATTGCACTCCAGCCTGGGTAACAAGAGCGAAACTCCGTCTCAAAAAAAAAAAAAAAAATTAAGATTCCTCAACTGGGCTGTGAAAATTATAATTTCCAGAAGTCTATTAAAATAAAAAAGAAATGCACCATTGAGTTCTTTCTCAATATTTTTTTGTTTGGAAGCTCGGTCTCAAGTTTATGTTTTCATGACATAAGATTATATTGAAAAGCTTGAAAGCTGTCATTAAAGGAATATTTTAAAATCAGACTGGGAACCATTATAAAGTTTGCTGGATTTTTTCCTTACCACAAACTAAATTGCATCCAAGGTAAAGATTCACAGGCAAAATCATAACACCATGAAAATATGTTCAAGAAAAAAATGTGAGTTATGCAGAAATTGGAAGCTTCTTTGAGTAAAAAATCAGTTACATGTTTGCCAATAGTTCAAATAGTAAGCTTGTTTTTTGACATTTAACTTTGTTTTTACAACAGAAAAACATGTTGCTTCTGGTTTTTTGCTATGTGTGTCACTGGCCTACAAAGGAACACGCTCTACTCTGGGAAATGTTTTCTATTCAGGCTTCTTCATCTACTTATGTCATCGTTTATTTCTGTTCTGACTCCAGTCTCTCCATGTTAACTCATTCATGTGCCTTCAAAAACAAGCATCTTGGCTAGTATCTGGTGAGCCTGACTCAGTGTCAGCATAGATTAGACAGTAATGCATTTCCTGCACTCCTAGTACCAGGGTGTGATGGTTAATACTGACTGTCTACTTGACTGGATTGAAGGATACAAAGAATTGATCCTAGGCGTGTCTGTGAGGGTGTTGCCAAAGAAGATTAACATTTGAATCGGTGGGCTGGGAAAGGCAGACCCACCCTTAATCTGGGTGGGCACAGTCTAATCAACTACCAGTGTGCCTAGAATATAAGCAGGCAGAAAAATGTGAAAAGAGAGACTGGCTTAGCCCCCAGCCTACACCTTTCTCTCATGCTAGATGCTTCCTGCCCTAGAATATGGGACTCCAAGTTCTTCAGTTTTGGAATTCGGACTGGCTCTCCTTGCTCCTCAGCCTGCAGATGGCCTATTGTGGGACCCTGTGATCATGTGAGTTAATACTTAATAAACTCCCATATATAAACTCCCATACTATATGTTTAATATATATATTCCATTAGTTCTCTTCCTCTAGAGAACCCTGACTAA
This sequence comes from Sapajus apella, assembly GCF_009761245.1. Lineage (NCBI taxonomy): Eukaryota > Metazoa > Chordata > Mammalia > Primates > Cebidae > Sapajus > Sapajus apella. The sequence goes on along the minus strand of NW_022436946.1, from coordinate 13,490,095 downwards.
TACACAGGGTCTTCTGCAAAGATGCTCTCCAGTTTTTATCCTTTAAGCTTCTTTAAAAACCAGGAGTGGATTTCAGAAGGATGTTACAGATTAAAGCGTTTTTCATGGTTTAAGGATTTGAGGACCTGACCAACATCTAGATTTGGTTTTGTTATAAAGTATAGGCTTAATATAAATATGTATCTAGAAATAATACAATGATAAGAATTATTTCTATCTGATTGATTGTAGAAAAAAGGAAATATATTAGATAACTACTATTAGCCCGCTTGATAATGATAACAATAACAGTTAACAGTTGTGGAATATTTTGTTATGATTTAAATCACTCACAATCTCAGTTAGCAACCTTATGAAGTCGACTCCACTATCATAGATGAGGAAGTTCAGGCTCTGAGAAGTTAACTAAGTTGCCCAAATTGCACAGCCTTTAAGTGATGGAACCAGGCCTCAAACAAAGGGAAATCCAAGCTAAGCCCAAGCACCTAACCATTATATTCTACTATCCCCATGACCTGTAATAGCAGCTGTCAACCTGGGTCAGAACCTGTTCGACCACTGAATCACCACTTGACGTCACAGGAAAGGATTCCCAACATCCTTAACAGCACAGTCAGAAGGACCCTCACCATCATGTGGCCATTATGGATTCAGCATGCGATTCTGATCAGCAGTTCTGGATTCTCACTGGTAGCTTCATGCTGGTGCACTACGGCATGTCCTCTGATGGTTGCTTTTAAGATTTTCTTTCATTTCTCCTTTTACAGAGAACATTCAAATGGTACCTTAAAACTAGGAGGTACCAAACAATTGAATATGATTAACCACTCTAGCATTTAAGTATTCCAGCACAGTCATAGAAGTGATGGTCGAGGCAGTCCTAGCCCTGATGGAGCTATGGTCCAGCAACGAGACAAAGAACAGACCCCAAACAAGCTGGCATTTTCTGTACTGGGAAAGCACATTCTTTGGGGGTGATTAGCGATCTAGGCAATTCCTGGGTTTTATGTGTTTCTGACAAAAATCAAGCATCTTAAAGGTCCACAAGAGAGCCCTTCACTCCACAGTGGCTAATGCTGATTTACTTTCCTTCTCCACCTCCAATGCCTCCCCACCACCCCACTGTAGGTTTTTCCTAGCACTTGTCACCATTGGGCCTACTAGCAAGGCAGGGCAATGTGGTGGTTAAGGCAAAAACTTCAGAGCCAAACTGCCTGGGTCCAAATCCTAACTCCATTGCTTAGGGCTGCATGACTCTGACAAACTATTCGAGTCCTCTGTGTCTGCTTCCTCATGTGTAAAATGAGGATGCTAATGGAACTATTAGTATAGTACTACTGTCATGAAGATTAAATGAGCAAATACACATGGAATACTAACAATAGTACCTGGTCCAAAGAAAACGTTTGCCGTTGTTACTATATGTTTAACATATGTGTGTCTGTTTTTCTTTTTCTGCTAGAATGTCAACTTCAGAGGGATGCAGATCTTTTTGTTTGGTTCACCATGGTATCTTCAGTACTTAGCACAGTGCCTGGCCTCTGGTTGATACTCAGTAAGTATTTGTTGAATAAATGAATGAACTACAAGTGCTGCCCAGCTTCTCTCTCCGTCCAGCCTGGTTATTCTTCTTGGGTCAACCCAGTCCTGTTCTCAGTCTTTGAATGACAACTGTGAGCCAAAGGAAAGCCCAGAGAGAAGGCTGATGGCTCGAGACTTCCTGTCTCTACCGCATCTCCCAGCACTGCCACGAAGCATGCACAACACCCATCCTCCCCTGACTCAGAGGCCAGCTATCCTCACTCTAGAAAATCTTCTTTCCGGCCCTCGGAGTTGAGATAGCTTTCCTTTAGGACCCAAGTCAGGGTTTTTGAGAGTGTGTAGAAGATGCTCATTTCAGTTTTCCTTGTACCAAGGCCCTACTGGCACATATATGGCCTTTCAGCTCCTTCTATGAGATCTAAAGAGGTGAACCTTAGGGAATTCCTAAGGTGATGGAATGTTCAGCAAAGAAGCATGGTGAGGTTCTCAAGACAGAGACAGGCTGAGATTGTTTAGCAAGAGCCAAGAGAGAGCTCTGCTCCATTTACATCTCAATAAAAGATGAGAACGGGTAAAGTGTTGTACTAAGAGACTTTAAAAACTTGGCTGGACTCCTCCAGCCCCAACCTTTTTGTAGCTATTTCCTCAGGACACAGGGAGGGAAGAAGCTATGTGCAGTAGTCCATAGTGATCATGAAGGACAGGTGGAGGCCACAGGCAAGGGAGGCAGGTGGATGAGTTCCTGGTATCCGTTGAACTCAAAGAGGATAAGAAGTCTCATACCAGGTACTAAGCGTGTCTGCGGGAGGTTGCATCCATAAGAAGCTTGAGGCTGAGGGAAATTCTCTTTTCTCCTGGTGCAGATTTGGGCAGGGGATTATTCCTTGCATCTGTACGCAGAATCCCAGGGAGTACATTTTCCCAGTTATTATGGTTCTGTGTTCTCCGAATTCATATGCTGAAGCCCTAATTCTCAATGGGATGCATTTGGAGATAGGACCTCAAAAGGGATACTTAGAGCTAAGTGAGGTCATCGGGTGGGGCCCTAATCCAATTGAACTGATATTTCTGGTATCCATATCATTAGAGGAATTTGAGATGGAGTTTTGCTCTTGTTACCCAGGCTGGAGTGCAATGGCGCGATCTCGGCTCACCGCAACCTCCGCCTCCCGGGTTCAGGCAATTCTCCTGCCTCAGCCTCCTGAGTATCTGGGATTACAGGCACGCGCCGCCATGCCCAGCTAATTTTTTGTATTTTTAGTAGAGACGGGGTTTCACCATGTTGACCAGGATGGTCTTGATCTCTTGACCTCGTGATCCACCGGCCTCGACCTCCCAAAGTGCTGGGATTACAGGCGTGAGCCACCGTGCCCGGTCTGAACTGATATTTCTGGTATCCATATCAAAAGAGGAAGAGACACTAGGGCTGCAAGTGCACTGGAAAAGACCATGTGAGTGCATGATAAGAAGGTGGCCATCTGCAAGCTAAGCAGAGAGGCCTTGGGAGAAACCAAGCCTGCCAACCCCTTGATCTTGGACTTTCAGCCTCCAGAACCGTGAGAAAATAAATTTCTATTGTTTAAGCCACCCAGTATGTGATAGTTTGTTACGGTTGCTTGCTATAGTTTGGATGTGATTTGTCCTGCCAAAACTCATGTTGAAATTTAATGGCCAATGTAATGATATTGAGAGGTGGTAGAGTCTTCAAAAGGTGTTTGGGTCATGAGACTCATGAAGGGATTAATGCAGTTCTCATGAGATTGGGTTAGCTCTCAGGAAAGCAAGATGTCATAAAGTCAGTTGGCTCTCCTTGTCCCTCTCTTTTTTCCACTCACGCGCCGCTGCCTTTCTACTTTCTGCCATGAGTTGAAGCAGCACAAGGCCCTCACCAGATGCAGATGGGCCACCGGATCTTGGACTTCCTAGGTCTCCAGAACCGTGAGTTCAAATAAACCTCTTTTCTTTATAAACTACTCAGCCTCAGGTATTCTGTTATAGCAACAGAAAATGGACTAAGATATAGCCTTAGCAAACTAGTATACCAAGGAATGATAGGTTTGCTGGCAAGCTTGGTTTTTTCAGAGTACATATGGCCTTCTAACCTATTATATACAGCAGCTCCTCCAATAACACTGTTTTGCTCAATGTTGCTTCGTTATAACCTTGATGAGAAAAAAAAAATTGATTCCTGGTAGGGGCCACTGTCTGTGTGGAGTTTGCACATTTTCCCCATCTGTGTTGTTTTCCCTGGGGTACTCTGGTGATATGGTTTGGCTGTGTCCCCACCCAAATCTCATCTTGAATTGTAACTTCCATAATCCCCATGTGTCACAGTGGATACCCAGTTGGGAGGTAACTAAATCACAGGGGAGGGTCTTTCCTATGATGTTCTCATGATAGTGAATAAGTCTCATGAAATCTGATGGTTTTATAAATGGGAGTTCCCCCACACTTGCCTCTTGCCTGCTGCCATGTAAGATGTGACTTTACTCCTCATTTGCCTTCCACCATGATTGTGAGACTTCCCCAGCCATGTGGAACTGTGAGTCAATTAAATCTCTTTCATTTATAAATTACTTAGTCTCAGGTATGTCTTTATTAGTGGCATGAGCACAGGCTAATAAATATAGTTTCCTCTGCATCCCGAAGATGTGCACGTTAGGTTCATTGGTTTGTCTCCATGGTCCCAGCATGAGTGACTGTGAGTGTGTGTGTGAATGTGCCCTACAGTGGAATGGTGTCCTGTCCAGGGCAGGTGCCCAATTGGTACTGAGCTGCCAGAACAGATTCTGGCCATCCATGGCCCTGAACTGGGTGGGATAATTGAGTAAATAGTTATCTTGTTTTTATTAATCTTTCTTAAATGTAATAGAGTTCACATTTATTTCAATATTGAATATTAGAAGTGTTTTCGTCTTTATTTAGGAGTTTGTCCATGTTTTTGTGACTAGAAATATGACGTAGGAACTTAACTCTTGTTTATATCAATTAGCCTATGGTAAAACTGGTATGGTTATATGTCATTTTGCTTAAGTCACAGTTTCCAAGGACCTATCAACTACATTAAGTGAAGGCTTACTGCAATTTACTTCTCATTGCCCTTCACCTGCCATCTAAATATAGCCTCACAAGCTCAGGAGTTCTGTTGTATTTGCTGATGTTTCCCAAATGCTGAGAGGAGCAACTGGCAGGTAGCCTCATGCTAATGTCAGAATCAGCAACTCACATGGTTCAGTGCGTGTTTATTGATGGAATGAACAAACAAATGAATGAAGAGTAAAAGAGGCCTGTAGGGACTAGTTGGAATGTCACCAATGTGAAAAATTTGCTTCTTAAAAATAGTTATAGTCAAAAATGCAGTGAAAAAATTGTTTTCCTATGTTTATATGAATATATTCCCTAATGTAGGGGTTTACTTTCTTTTTCCCCTGGGGTAGGTTTGTTTACCATCAGGAGCACTGCAGCTTCCTCCTGGCTTTCACGTCATCTGTGGCTGCTGCAGGCGGTTAGGACATAGGTAAAATACGCAAGTAAAGGTTGGGAAATGAACCACCTGGGAGTGGATTTACCTGAGCTAAAGATTCCATCAGGTTTCTCACGATTTTGTCTTGGTCTTCGGTCAGGATCCTGTGAAGGGTGGCTCGCCTCTCACTGTCCTTCCTCAGCATGAAGAATCCAGAATCTTTTTCTTCAGGGGAAGGGGGAGCACTGTGATCTTCAAAATTCTCATCTGGAATGCTGAGAAAATTTATGCTGCATAAATCACAGTTTCCTTTATAAAATGACACACTTACCAACATGCTTCTCTTGCCCCGAGTAAGTCAGGTCTTTACCCCAAAAAGAGTGTCCGAATTCCCTTTACGTCTCTTTCTCCACAGGATTTGGCTCTTGTTTTGAAAGAGAAGGGGTCCACTTTCAACTCCGTGTCGGGTGAAACTGAGCCGTACTCACTGCTGCTGCTGGTGTCCTCCACCAGCACAGGTACCGGCAAGGATATACTCCTGAGATATTCTGCTTGTGAGGAGAGGAAGGAAAAGGTAATTGATGCTTTAAAAAATGTACACATACTGAAATACCCATTGAAAGAGACCCATATTCTTTGCCAAATACCTTGTTGCAATGAGCAGCATAATTATGCTATGTAAGGGGATGGTCATGTGTTATGACTGCCCCCCTTGCTCAGCATAACCCATACAGTGGGGCAGCCAGGAAAGGGCCTCCCAGGCCCTGGGAGGGATATCTCCAGGGAATCAAAACAGTCAAGGAAGCACCAGGCTCAGCGGGTCTGATCCCCTCATTTTTGCTGACAACTAACTATTTCTATTTATGGGTCTCAGTTTTCATATTTATAAAATTTAAGGTCAGATTGATCATCTTTAAGCCTGTTCCTCAGGGGCTTAAGGATCTATGTTAGCATCTCGGGGCTGTCTTGGTTGGGATGAGTGAGTAGGATGCTGTAAGTCTAGAACACAGGTTCCAATCCTGTTTCACCTGAAACCAGAGCAAATATGATGACTGTCATATATCACAGTTCTGCTTAAGGATTCATATAAAAACACTAAAAACAAATTTTGGAAACAGATGGACTAGTCGTTCTCAGATACTATGATTCTCTAGTAGACATGAGCTTCTTTGTTTGGATGAAGACTGAGATGGTCGAGTTGCCTATATTTCCACAAACACTGGTTTTAAAGAAAGTAGTTTTTGCCAGAAACATCTTTAGCAAACACACATCCTAAAGCTACAAAAGTCTTTTAATAAAGAATGAAGGTATAAAATTATAGAAAAGAAAATCCACTGTTGTCTGGAATCTCCTTTTCACTGAATTCTTCTTGGGCTGAACTGAATCAACTGTCCTGATCTGAAGGGTAGCAGGGGACTCCTGACATTGGTTTCAGCTATAGGGAGAAAGAGGGACGTATATGCAGCTTCCAGGAACAGCTGACTTCAGGGGAAAACAATGTACTGGTCAGTAACTGGAAAGTGTTCCCAGGATGAATGGTTGACTTAGCTGCTGTTATTCAAATAGCTCTGTAGCTCAATCACTAGAAGGCAGGAAGCAAGATGAAGCCACAAAGAGTTGCTGGATGGACCAAATATAGTACCAGTATGCAAATGATATGTAGCAGGGGAAATGCCTGGCATGTAGTGTTGTTCCAATATACCTGACCATGGAGTCCCTTTATGCTGGAGCAGCTCATGGGCCTAGCATTTCATGGACCATATTTTAGGCAGCATTGCTACAGCAGGAAGGAAATGGGTGACCTTTTCCTTGCTGATAATAGTAAGGTTGTCTGAGAGAAGAAAGGTTTGTAGGGGTCCAAACAGTGAACTACTTTTGAGTCGTTCCTGGGGAAAGTCAAGGTCTATAGTGTGCCTTGTTTCACTTTAGAGACAACATCAGCCCTATCTGGGGGGGAATAGATTTCAGAACAGAAGAAAACAGCTGCTTGGGAGAAACAGTTTCACTGATATGAGATGTCAAGCCCCTAAAATTAAATGTTGTTGATGGAAGAATATAGCTGAAGGAAGATCTCTTGGCTTTACTGAGTAGCCAATCTCTTCATATGAAGGGATACGGGCTGAGTGCAGTGGCTCACGCCTGTAATCCCAGCACTTTGTGAGGCCGAGGTGGGTGGATCACCTGCGCTCAGGAGTTTGAGACTAGCCTGTCCAACAGGGTGTAACCCCGTCTCTATTAAAAATACAAAAATTAGCCAGGCGTGGTGGCAGGTGCCTGTAACCCTAGCTACTTGGGAGGCTAAGGCAGGAGAATTGCTTGAAGGTGGGAAGTAGAGGTTGCTGTGAGCCAAGATCGCACCGTTGCACTCCAGCCTGAGTGATGAGAGCAAAATCCCATCTCAAAAAAAAAAAAAGAAGAAGAAGGGGTGGAACTCACTGATGATCCTTGAGACTTGGAGAGGGTTTCTTCAGCAGCCCATCTTTATGAGATGAATGCCACACTCAGAAATGGAGGTGTGCATCATTCATAGTTCCAAGACAAAATTGTTGTTTCTTAGGAGTAAAGAGATTAAATCCTATCTAGAATAGTACCAGACGAGGCGTTCCTAGCATGTGTTTCTGTGTGTGTGTGATACATGTATGTGTATCTAAAGAAGAAAGGGAGTAAGGACCTGAATTATCCTGTATTTTGGCTTTTTGGTCATATCATGTGATTTGATTATCCAGTAATGAGAGGGCTTATGTCATACCTGTGAATTTTAACGTTGCTGTGACTACCGACTGCCTAAAAGGAGGCCTAATGACGTAAAACTGTATATGTTTTTTTAGGATGGAATCCAGTGCCTGTCACTATGGCTCATTAAGGAAATAAAGGGACTTATAGATATTCTGCATGCTTTATGTGCAGAGCCCCGATTCCCTCCTTGGCTTGATTTTATTTGTATTTTTGAGATGGAGTCACACTCTTTCGCCCAGGCTGGAGTGCAGTGGCTCAATCTCAGCTCACTACAACCTACGCCTCCTGAGTTCAAGTGATTGTCCTGCCTCAGCCTCCCAAATAGCTGGGATTACAGGCGTGTGCCCCCACGCCTGGCTAATTTTTGTATTTTTAGTAGAGAGAGAGTTTTGCCATGTTGGCCAGGTTGGTCTCGATCTCCTGACATCAAGTGATCCGCCTGCTTCAGCCTCCCAAAGTGCTGGGATTACAGGTGTGAGCCACTGCACCTAGCCTGCTTGATTTTAAATGAGTGAACCTGATTCTAGATTGAGCTCCCTTCTGTGTTAGGCACATGCGTTCATTTATCCAACATACAGTTGCAGATCACTGACTATTTGTCAGGTAGCCAGCAGGACTTGCTGATGGACTAGAGTGAAGGGTATGAAAAGGGAGACTAAAAAATGACCCCAAAGTAGAATTCTGGCCTAAGAAACTGAATGGATGCATGTAGCACTTATATACTAAGATGAGAAATAATACAGGCCAAAAAGGAAAGTACTTTTTAGTGGATAAAGGGTGTTATTTGACAGCTCAGTTTGAAAAATGAAGAAGGCAACTGGGGGGCCGGGCACAGTGGCTCACGCCTATAATCCCAACACCTTGGGAGGCCAAGGATCACCTGATGTCAGGAGTTCGAGACCAGCCTGGCTAACATGGCAAAACCCTGCCTCTATTAAAAACACAAAAATTAGCCTGACATGGTGGCATGTGCCTGTAGTGACGGCTACTCAGGAGGCTGAGGCAGGAGAATCGCTTGAACCCAGGAGGTGGAAGTTGTAGTGAGTCAAGATCATGCCACTGCACTCCAGCCTGAGTGACAGAGCAAGACTCCCTCTCAAAAAAAAAAAAAAGGCAATTGGATATCAGCTTGGAGCTGAGAACACTAGGCTAGATAGACCCTCAGCAGCCTACTGGCTGGAGATGGTGTTTAAAGGATGACATAATTTGGGGAAAGATACAAAGGCAGCATAGACCCAGCCCTTAAGAATGCCAGTATTTAGAAAAAAAGAATGAACAGGCAGCCAAGAAGAATGACAAGGAGCAGCCATGAGGTTGGAGGAAAACAGAGAAAATTAGGTGTCATGGAAGCCCACACAGGAGAGGGCAAAAGTAAGAGAACGGTCATCCAGGCCGAGGGCCACTGAGAAGTTGAGTAGGTTGGGAAAAACACTTGTTGGATTTGGCTAAAGAAATCTCATTAGACCTTGGTCTGAGCAGGTTCAGTGATCACGTGGAAGGGGAGATGCTACATGGGCGGGAAGGAAGAGGTGGAGATCTGGAGACACTGTACTTGAAGACAGAAAGCTGTGATGGGGGGAAAAACATGGTGGTGCCAGCCAATGAGGCCACTGTAGATCGGGGGAGGGACCAGTTTAGGACAGAAGACACTAGAGCATGTGTATATGGAACACACTGGGAGAGGCAGAAGCTGGAGGAATCACGGGGGGCGGGGGAGGTGTGGGATCCAGGACCCAACTGTGGGGGACTGGCCTTTTGTAGGAAAATGGATGTTTTCTCTGTTGTAAGAAGTGGAAAGAGCGAGACTGCTGAGACAGATCGCTTTATGCATTTGTGGTGGAAATATGATCAAATCCATACCTGAGATTTCTAGCTTCTTAAGTTATGAAGATTTCCTGGCAAGTGAGAAAGTGTAGTGCCTTTGTGTGTCACTGTTAAAGGGAAGAAGCTCAAGTATAACTATTTCCGGCAGAGCACGGTGAGTTTCCAGATATCACAGAGGTTACAAGTTCCTTGACATCAGCTCACACGCGTGAGTGATTGGGACCCCAGGCTGCAAGAGAGGAGCCTGGCAGGCTTTCCACTCATGGGCAGCCTTACTGCTGATGTCTCACCAGGAATTAAGAAGCCCTGCACTATGGGGCTGTCTGTGAAGAGTCTCAAAGAGACTGAATGAGACTCTCTGAGGATAGGACATGTCAAAGATATGTCTCTAGGGAGATGATTCTTACTGGCCTATTCCAGGGCCTGATAGGAAGGGGTGTGAGCCCCAAAGAGATAGCTTTACCAAGAGGCCAGGAGAATAGAATAGGCTGCAGTTGGGAGGAGTGACAGGCCACTCCACGGACTCTAGATTGTTGGGAGCTCCTATCTATGGAAGGGAGGTAGTGTGACCTTTAAGGAATTAGATACATTCCTGCTTTGGGAAAGTGGGGATCTTCTAAAGGATGAGGTGGCGTCAGATCCTAACAGCTATTCATGATGACTAGGATCTTCATGATTCCCCTTCTCCTAACAGTTTAGGAACAAAGTCCGGCCACAACGCAGTCTCTTAATGGGTCATCCTGCCTCCAGTCTCCAATTGACCAAACACAGAATAATGGTTCTCACACTGCAGTGATTACAAGAATCATCTGGGTTTACTTAAAAGTACAGAATTCCACCTTCCACCTCCGCATTCTGAGAAGGGCCAGGCATCTCAATTTTTAACAAGCATCACAAGAGATCCATGCAGGCAGGATTTGGGACCATCTGAGGCATGGCTATATTCCTAGTGTCTCGTGCCTACATTCTAGTGCCAAGTACACAGCAGAGGGTTAAAAATGTTATGGAATAAATGTTATTAAATAAATCATCCTTACACAGCTATGGGAATGATCCATCAATAGCTTCACTGTCCAATATGGTTGCTACTACCTTCCTATGGTTATTAATATTAAAATTTAAATAATAAAAATTCAGTGCCTCAGCTGTGGTAGCCATGTTTAGAGTGTCTAATCGCCACATATGACTAGTGGCTCATGTATTGGAGAGGACATTTCTCTTACTGCAGAATCCTGGGTCCAGTGCTGGTCTGTATTATTTCAGATAAAAATGTTCCCCGGCTCTCCACCCATCCTTGCTGATTCCTTAGCGTTTCATAAGGAGACCTTTGGGATCTGGGCCTGCTCCCCACTCCAGCATCATTCCTCCCCTTTTACTGTAAGTACCAGTGCTGCTGAGCCAGCAAGGCTCCCTTAACATACAGTAAAGTTTCACACATCCGGGCATTAACTCATGCGAGGAGTGGCCTCCCCTGGCTCTCCACTCCCCATCCACCTGAGTTCACATTCGTCCTGACTCATCAGGTGCACCCCACTGGAAAGTCTGCCTTGAAACAGCATTCTCAGACTGACTTCAATCACTTTCTCTCCCTTTTGACTCCTTTAAACAGTCTAAACTATACAATAGTAGAGATGATTTTTTCCAGTGTTTCTCTCCTAGAGGGTCAATGGCTCTTTAAAATCAGGAACTCTGTCTTTATCATCCTTATATATCCAAGGGCCTACCACATTTCCCATGCACACGGTAACTGTATAATTAATATTTAAGTTAAAGTGAATTACTTAAATCTCTGGGTCTGTGTGTGGCCAAGAGAGAGCAGTCAGGATGAGACAAGTCATGTCTCTCTCTAAAGGGGAAGGGGGTCTCATCGTCACCACCCTCTTACTCCCCTCTTGAGGGAAGCCAAGTGCAGTTATGGGAGGTAGAGAACCTTCAAGTGGGCCTGCACTCTAGACAGAAACACATATGCAACCTACAGAAAGTACCTGGGGAAGGAAGAGGCCTGTATCTTGTATTCATCTAGAAGGAGAGTAAGACTAGCTAATTGTTTCAATTAACACGAGGCATGCCATTTTCTGTCATACCTGGGAACAATCAAATGGGATTCTAGGCCAGGCATGACAGCTCATGCCTGTAATCCCAGCACTTTGGGAGGCCAAGGTGGGTGGATCACTTGAGGCCAGGAGTTTAAGACCAGCCTGGCCAACATGGCGAAACCCCATCTCTACTAAAAATACAAAAATTAAGCATGGTGGCAGGCACCTGTAGTCCCAGCTACTCGGGAGGCTAAGGTGGGAGGATCACTTGAGCCTGGGAGGTGGAGGTTGCAGAGAGCTGAGATTGTGCCACTGCAGTCCAGCCTTGGATTCTACCTCAAAAAAAAAAAAAAAAAAGGAGGGGGGGAGGGGGTGGATTTTAGCTTCTAGTTTGGTTACCACATCTGCCCTTCTCTCCTAGGGAGGAGAGAAGAGTCATATCCAGGCAATGACATTGCTTTAGCTGTGAGTCTGAACAGTTTAATCATGCAGGGAATTGGGACTATCCCTTTTTCTAGGCCCAAGTTCCTGTGTGAGCATGAAGGGCAAAAGGGCAGTGAGAACTGACTGTCTAGAGTTCAGCAGGCTTATACCTTCCCTCGCATGCCCACTCCAAGGTACATGGTCACTGAGAAGACGTGGGCAGAAATGCCCACTTAAATGATCTTTCTCTCGCCACCCTCCCGTCTCTCTCACATGCACGCTCTTGCCAAGTGTGTATAGTTGAGTTCACAGAAGTTAAATGCGTGTGTGTGATGGGAACCTATTCCCTGCGAACAAAATTCAAGCCATGTGGAAGGGATAAAACAGTCATGGATTAAACTTCCGGGCAGAGCTCCAAGGCTCTTTTAGGGTATTATTTTATTTCATTCTCAGAACCAAATCTGCAAAGTAAGTAATGTAATCAGCACAGAACGACAGAGGAAACAAGCAAATTGCTGCATGGCCCATATTTGGAAAGTGGGTCAGTGGGATCATAACCTACTTCTGTGTAATTCTGAAGTCAGTGCCCATGTTAGGACACCAGAGGCAGGCTGGTCAGAAGGTTGCCAAGCACTGCAGGGCCGACCTCGTAACAATGCAAGGCTGCCTTCTGGAGCCCAGGCTGTCGTGGAGAAAAGAGGTGTGGGGAGGTACAGGGGTGTGCCTTTCCTCTTCTCAGAGTTTCCCTAGATTCTCAGAATGGAAGAAATGGAAGAAGGAAAAGTGGAGAGGCTGTATCCAGGAAACCCCAATTAACAGACCTCCACTCTGGGCCGACTGGCTTTGGGACATCTGAGGAACCTGCAAAAACTTGCCCCTGGCCGGCAGAACCATGCACAATGAACAAACAATAAGCCCCCTGAACTATTGGATCAACCACTCATCCAACTTAGGAAAATCTAAAACCTGTTTGTTTCTTTTTATTTTTGAGAAAGGGTCTCTCTCTGTCACCCAGGCTGGCATGCAGTGGTGCAATCACAGCTCACTGTAACCTCCGCCCCCCAGGCTCACTCGATCCTCCCACCTCAGCCTCCTGAGTGCCTGGGATCATAGGCATGTACCACTACACCCAGGTATGTTTTTGTATTTTTAGTAGAGATGAGGTCTCACCATATTGCCCAGGTTGGTATTGAATTTCTGAGCTCAAGTAATCCACTCTCCTTGCCTCCCAAAGTGCTGAGATTATAGCCATGAACCATCGCACCCAGCCTCATGTTCATTTCTTTATTATTCTTTGAAATGCTTTAATGGATCTTCCTAGAGCAAATCTACCTTCTCTACCTTCCTAGTTATGATCTGCAAAAGCCAACGTTAGAAAACAAAGGCACAATAACTCCTGGCCACTAAAAATAGAATGAATCATCCCAAAGCTGAAGGTATCTGGCATTGAAATTTTCCACAAGAAATCCATTAGGTAAACAACGGGCTCCTAGATAAGGAAGCATTTACTTCACTCAAATTGAAGATGTCAAAAATACAGTCACCATCTTGCTTTCAGGAAGAAAAAATTTAAGCTATCCCCACTCATGAAAGAGAAGAAATGAGGGGTTACTAAAGGAATGAGCCCAGTCAGGCCTATAGCTGCACACATCCCTCTATTACCCAGGAGGCCCCATGTAAGCTGGGAGCAGAGGATGAGGCTACTTGGTGGGAAGTCTGGAGTTTATCACACGAGACTCCAGGTCTCAGCTCAATGGGCAAAGTAAAAACAAACTCACCGTTTGATCCAGCTGAAAGAGCTGTGGAAAGAAAGGCAAACAGCTATGAATGAGCACATGCTGGGTTTGTTGTTAAACTGAGAAATCAGCAAAAAGTGAATGAATGCCTGAAATGGGATCAATGTCCTTTCCAAACATTCAATCTGCCTGTTCTCATCCAATATAAACACCAAAAAATGCCAAGAACAATTGGAACCTTTACTTGTTTTTTTTTTTTTTTTTCTGAGTTATAGACAATTATTGCAAAAATGTAACGTACTTATATTTTTACACTGCTGTTTTATTTGTAGCTGGCAACCTTTGCTCTCTTTCTTTTTACTTTCTTTCCTTTTTTTGGGGTATAATTATTCAGAAGTCTATACCCTAAGAGGCAGCAGGTACTTTCTACCACCTAAAATTAAAAGAACATACCACCTACAGGGCTTGGAAATTCAACAGCTCTATAAGGGCTCTGTAGCCCATTTGTGGTGATCTGGGGTTTCAGCTCTAAAAGCTAAATTTAACCCTTCTTACACTTGAACCTTAATATCCACAATGCTAGACTGATATAGATGCTGACATATTAACTACCTGCTATGTGATTGAAGACTATTACCTATGGGGTACCAGCATTTGTGAAATTGATGGAACACAGCTCTCCGATACTAGAACCAAATGCCTGAGAACACTGTGCTAATATTTATACCAATATTTATTTATTTATTTATTTATAATATTTATTTATAATATTTATTTCCAGTGATATCTGTAAATAGGTTAGTTTACTTCTGGAAAATTCTTCCATCTTAAAAGCTTGGGATTTAGGGATTCAGACTATATCCTCTTCAAAGCAACCATATACCTGAAAGCTTAGGTTGTGTCTTTTTCTTTTTGCTTGAAACTTTTAAAAACTCATCAACAAGCAAGTCGTTAGCACAGGCTCTCTTGTCAGGATCTGGTTCAAAACATTTCAGTATGAATGCCTTGGCCTCTGCAGACATGGACTCTGGGATCTCAGGGTGGACTTTAAACATCCCCACCTAAGACATAAATATAAAAAGACATAAATATAAAATATAAAAAGTTCACTCTTCTAAGTGAACACCTCAGCACCTGAACCCCAGCTCCCACAACTTGATCCCCCAATGCAACAAGATCCTTTATCATACAACACAAACTCATAGCTTTTCTTAAAGGGAGAGAGGACAGGTGTACTGTAGGTTATAAAAGGTCTACAGAATGTCTTTGTACCTTCACCAATGGCACAGGCAGAATAATCGGTTGAAGAAAGTAGATAGTACTATGGAGTAATAATTTAGTCCTTCAAAGCCTTAGAACACATTGGTACACTGGAAAAAGGATTTTTTATTTTTTAAGAGAGGGTCTTACTCTGTTGCCCAGGCTGGAGTGCAGAGCAGTACGATCTCAGCTCACTGCAGCCTTGACCTCCCAGGTTCAGGAGATCCTGTCACCTCAGCCTCCTGAGTAGCTGAGGCTACAGGTGCATGCTACCACGCCTGGCTAATTTTTTGTATGTTTTGTAGAGACGGGGTTTTGCCACGTTGCACAGGGTGGTCCAAACTCCTGGGCTCAAGCAATCCACCCACCTCAGCCTCCCAGGTGCTGGGATTACAGCATGAGCCACCATCCTCAGCCACTGAGCTGAGACCACTGAGTTGCTCACAATAGCTAAGTGCTAGGCATCGTGCTGGGATTTTTCCACTTATGAATCTCATCAAATCCTTCCAACAACCCAGTGGATTAAATATTTTCCTTGTTACACCAATCAGGAAAATAACACTTAGAAGGGATGAGGTGACATGGTTAAGAAAAGGGAGATCTGGGATTTGAACTTGAATTTGCTTGGATTAAAGCCTATGTTCTTTTCCCTATTACATGATTTGATTTGTGACTATCTTCTCTGTCTCAATCACCTACATCAAAAGAGACCTTTAAAAGCACTTTAAAATTAAACAAACAATATTTTATAACAATTCAAATTTACTTCTTATTGCTGCTATTCTAAAAAAATTAATGGTATTTTCATTTTTTAGTACAAAGCTAATTTTCAAAAGCAATCCTTTTGTTCTTATATAGCTTATATAAATTCATTGTTATGTAAACAATATATAATTATTTGTAAGAATTATATAGCCTATACTACGTGTCAGACACAGTTCTTAGTACTTGGTACATTTTGCCTCATTGACTCCTCAACAAACTATTAAAAGGTACTTTTTTTTTTTTAAAGACGGAGTCTCACTCTGTCACCCAGATGGGAGTGCAGTGGTACAATCTCGACTCACTGCAACCTCTACGTCCCTGGTTCAAGTGATTCTCCAGCCTCAGCCTCCTGAGTAGCTGGGATTACACACGCCTGCCACCATGCCCACCTAATTTTTTTTTTTTTTTTTTTTTTTTTTTTTTTTAGTAGAGACAAGGTTTCCTCAAGTTGGGCCAGGTTGGTCTTAAACTCCTGGCCTCAGGTGATCTGCCCACCTTGGCCTCCCAATTTGCCGGGATTCCAGGCGTGAGCCACCATGCCTGGCCAACAGGCACTATTTTTATCCCTATTTTATAGATGAAGAAATGGAGGCATGAGTAGGTTAAATAATTTGCCCCAAGTCTCAAGTATCTTGACCATGTGGGAGCTTGGATTCACACACTGTAAAATCAGGCACAGTGCCAGAGTCCATGTCATGTCATCTCTCTTCTGTGCACAGCTCAGACTGGCCAAATGTGACAAAAACACCTGGTATAATAATCATTGCATTCATGAATTATAAAGCAGCATTTCAGATAAGTCCTAGACACTGGAGAAAACCTGAAAGACTGACCAAGAAGAGAAAGACATCCACTCATGGCAAGAAACGCACCTCTCTTGGCACATGTCACTGCTCATTCAGGCTTGGTCACACTACTCATTTTTCTACCAGCAGTGTACTATCAGAATGTCTTCAAGCTTAAAGCCAAGGTCTGCACAAAAGCAGAAAGCCTGTAACAACACATGGCCCCTCACAAGAGGCTGTGCACAGATGGAATAAGGGCTAGAAACACGGCCTGCAGCAGGGAGAGGAATAACAATTACCATCAAAGTCCTCTCGGGCCGAGCCTGGGAGCTCATGCCTGTAATCCTAGCACTTTGGGAGGCCAAGGCAGGCGGATTGTCTGAGCTCAGGAATTTGAGACCAGCCTAGGCAACATGGTGAAATCCTGTTTGTACTGAAATACAAAAAATTAGCTCGGTGTGGTGGTGTTGCGCCTGCAATCCCAGCTACTCAGGAGGCTGAGGCACGAGAATTGCTTGTAATTGGGAGGCAGAGGTTGCAGTGAGCTGAGATTGTGCCTCTGCACTCCAGTCTGGGAGACAGACTGAGACTCTGTCTCAAAAAAAAAAAAAAAAAAAGTCCTCTGCCTTGGATTCCACAGGGGAGAACAAAAAACAGTAAAAATTTTTTTACAAAGTCCCCTGCCTAAGAGAAGAGGAGACATGTGAGTTTTACTTCTTGGGAAGCATGAGTTTTACTTCTTGGGAAGCATGTTTCCATTTCAAACTTCCTGTTGGCCTGTTAGTCGGGCAGAAGGCCTGCAGGGACTCAAGAGGCAGGTCATAGCCATGCCCAATCCCCAGATTCCAAAATGCTGGCACCTGTGGTCTCACAGGCGTATTTCTATGATCAGGTGCCTCTTCCTACAAAAGGTGGGGCTTCTTCCTACCCCCATAGGAGTTACTGATTGGCAAATTAACAAGCTAGAGGAGTAGCTATATGAGAATAAGACTGATTTACTTAAATGCTCTTTTTTTAAAAAATGAAGCCTTCAAACTATTGTGGTAGAGAAGTAAAGGAAATTATTAATTTTGATTTAATTCCTAAATGCGTAAAAAAAAAATGTTCTTAGAGCCTCCTCCATGGAAAATTTTCTGACTGTTCCCCAAAGAACTTAAATCATTTTCAGTAGAGTCATGTGTTATTTATACTGTGTGGTTAAAAGGTGGGCAATAGAAGTTACATCGAATCTCACTTTATAGCTGAGAAAACTAAGGCACAGAGAGATCCACTGTGAGGCACCGGCACTGACTCTAAAGAGACAGAATCTTGACCTTCGATATGTTCTCAGTTTGTGTTTACTTAGCTCCCTTTTATCTAATAAAAACGACACACACATAGAACATCCAATAGCTACAAAAAGCTTTATCCATTTGTTTTTAAGATAAATGAAGTGAGACCTTGAACATAGCTGCTTGAGGTTCTCCCAGTTCATAAAATGGGGGTTTTCCTGTGGCCATTTCAATGATTGTGCAGCCCAGAGACCAGATGTCCGCTGCCTTTCCGTAGCCTCTTGGTCCTTTATCTATTATTTCTGGTGCCATATACTGGAGGGTGCCTGGAAATAATTCAAACACATTTCCCCATTTTAAAAAGATAAAACAGATGGATATCTGATGGCAGTTTCAATTTTTTTATAGAAATGAGACAACCGTAAGAACATGATTAAGTCCTAATGTCCTTTGTGAGTTCCAGTTTTCTCTATTATTAAAAGTGGAAATAGCAGTTTTTATAGTGGATTTAATCAGTGACATAAAAACACTTTACCAATATTATCTGGTTGTGAATAGGTATGCTCTCATTCCCTAAACAGTGGAGTATAATTGAGGTATCATTTCATTGGGTCTCTTAGAAACTTCTACAATTAGTCTTTTGAGAACAGTAAATACATCAACACTCATTTCTTTAAATGCATGAAGACTGTTACCATGTATACTTCTAATCTTTTCCAGAAAAAAAAATCTAGTTCATTCATCCATTTCCTTAGCTCTATCTCTATTTCTCAGTTCCTAAATCGAATGCTTTAGCTCTTCTGTTGTCATTCTTCCTTCTTAATCGTGACAGCATGAAGATTCTGAAAGACATTGTGAAAAAGAATGCAAAGAAATTTCTGGTGTGCACTATTCTGTAAACCAAATATACATGACTCCTGCTGTGTCTGTGGTCCATGGACTAACAGGCTTAAGAGAACAAAGACAGGCCATGAGCCATCCATACAGACACATCATCAGATACAGTGACTAAGAATAGAATGAAAAAGGGAAGAGATTTAGGGCTCCATGAAATCAGAGAGGTGGCGAGTGTGCTATAATGGAAAGGATTAAGTGGAGGGGCCATGAGCCCTTGTCTGCTTCTGGCCTGGTATATCCCAGGTAAACACTCAACTACAATTACCTCATTAACCAAAGGAGAGGCTGGATCTGAACTTCGAACACCCCACAAAGTGGCTTCCCAAAGGCTAGCAATGAGTCAGGAGCATGAACAGGAACGTATCACCATATACTCCGTTTCTGATATACAAATGATATAGTCAGCAAACAAGAGCTCATCTGACATGCCATGCTGACTTACTTCAAATCATGAGGGGTTTGCCAAAAGAGCTGCTTCAGTATTTTCTGATTCACAACCAAAGTGACAGACATTTTGATAAATACAGATGACACCTTTTAGGAATGTCTCATGCGTGATTTATAGGTGAAAACCATTATGTAACTCCTGCAAACTGTTCCTCTGAAAACCACTATCACAGGCAGAGGTGGACTATTGTTTACGAAAATAAAATATATCATTTTAAGTCTTGCCATCTTTCCAGGTTTTCCCTGCAGACCTCATGATTGCATAGCAGCAATTCACGTTCACGTTCACATACAACTGCACATGTCAGCTCTCAGAAAGCCTTTCACCTGACCAAGGACAAGGCAACCATGTTCCCCGAAGACTCGCCCACCCATAGTACAACATTGGTATCATTTCTCTTCATTTGTAGCTTTTCCGCAAGTGATAATTTTGTATGATTTAAATAAGCTCAAATGGTCTTTTAGAAAATGTGTTGAAGCCTACCACCTCCTTCTGTTGTCTCTGCGTCTAGACTAGAATTAATGAGAGAATTTAAATTGTACTAATAGCTAAGTAGGAATTATAGCAGATCAAAATTTGGAAATTTTTAATTTTTAAACATCATAAATTGGACAATTCAAGTAATGTCAACAACAAATTATGCAATATTTGATTTGTCAGATAATATTTCAAAGAGCTCCATCTGCCAACTGTGTTTAATTATCCCCCACTGAGCAAGTGCCAGAGAAACAGGTTGAGTCATGTATTCTTATCTGCTCTTCTTTTTACTCCACAAACACATGACACATAATATTTTAAACAAAGCAATTGATGTAGCTAGATAATGAAGATGCACGCCAACTGAACATCGGCCTAAGGAAAATCAATGAGAGGATTAACTCCAAAACTCTCATGTATCTGCATTCTAAAGTTTTTTTAAAATTACTTTGAAATATTTATTGTAGAATTTCTTTGCCACTGCAACTGCCCAGGGAGGTGGTACAGCTTAGTGGTTAATTAAACTCTAATGTCACATTTCATTCATTCATTCATTCAACAGATCCACACTGAGTGCCTACTATGAGCCAGGCACTGTTGTAGGCACTTAGAACACAGCAGTGGAGAAGACAGACAGGAATACCTGGGCTTATGTTTTTGCAGTAGAAGCCAGATAATAAACTATCAGCATAGTCAGTAAATTATACAGCATGTTAGAAAGTGATATGTTATGAACAAAAAAACGCAGACCTGAGTGAAGAGGATCAGAGTGCCCAGGAAGGGTACCACGGTAAATAGGGTGTTCATGGTTGGTCTCACTGCAGATGTGACATCTGCGTTGAGACTGTCTGCACTGCAGACACTGGAGGAAGTGTGGTAGCAGCAGGAGGAAAAGCCTGGGCAAAGACCCTGCAGCGGGACCCTGCCTGCTGTCATGGAGGAAATGCAGGAAGGTCCATGTTTCTGGCACAGAGTAAACAAGAGAAGCAGAGTAGGAAATGAGGTCTGAAAGGGAACAGGCTCTGAATCAGGTCAGAGCCTTGTCCTCTATTATAAGGGTTTTGGCATTAAAAGAAAGCCACTGAGGGCTCTGAGCAAGAGGACTTGGTTTATGAGTTAGAGGGATCACTCCGGCTGCTGTGCCGAGAGTAGACAGTAGGGGGCAAAAGTGAAGCAGGAGCACAGGGAAGAAGCTACTGGAAACGCAGGTGAGCAACGACAGTGGCAGCAGTGGAGGTGGTGAGAATCAATCCAATTTTGGACACGTTTTGAAGGTAGAGCCAACAGGCTTCCTGGGTGGATTGGGCTGGAGTGTGAGAAAAGAGAAGCGCCCTGGATAAAGCTAAATCTGGAGCGGCTGCCAACTGAGACAGAAGAGTGTGCCGGGGACAGGTTTGGGGAGAAGATAATTAATTCCCTTTGGCCTGTTAAGTCTAGTTTGAGTCTCAGCTCTATTACTAACTAGCTTCGTGACCTTGGGCAAGTTATTCAGCCTCTTTGAAGCTTCATTTTCTCACCACAAACTGGGATAATGATACCTAATGATTAAGGCTGACCAATGAATTTCAATGAAACAACATATGTAAAGCACTTACTGCAGAACCAGGTATACAGTAAGCACTTCATAAATGGTGATCACTGCTGCCATTTCCCTCATCAAAATCACCAAGAGGTGATACAGACCAATTTATTTTAACTCATCAGAGCTGACTAAGCACCCAGGGGACTTGGTGACCACCAAGTTCATGTTTAAAGCCTACGATGTTCAGGGATCCAGGTCTGCAGATCCTGGCCCTCAGGACCAGTGCTGGGGACGGATCTATGCACATTAGTGACACACATCACTCTCACGTGACACCAGGGGAAGTGGTCCAAGCAAAGGGCTCTGTGAGGACTGCTTTTCTACAGTTCCTTTGGAGATTTTACAAAAAAGATGTTCCCCAGATTAGCAGCAGAAGATATTATATTAACATCCTGCCCCACAAAGTGTGTGAAAGTAGGTATTTTCATCTCAGAAGTTACTGAGTCTTGACAGCACTGAAACTGTCACTTGCCAAGTTAAGAGTATGAGGAAAAAAATGTAAAGACATTTAAAGTTATGAATAGGTCAGAATTTAGTTTATTCAAAAAAATATATTCAAAATGTGTTTAATTCTGTACCCTAAAATATCCATCGCCTTAAGGCGGAACCTGGGCCAGGGGTATTGCTGACTGAATGTTCTGGGGAAAAAACTTACAGAATTTCTCTCTCTCCTCCTGCAGGAAAGTAGAGAGAAAGATGGAAGGTAGAGAGAAAGAAGGTAGACAGAAAGAGCCAGAAAGTGAAAGCAAAGAGCAAACGGTAGATAGAAAATCTGAGTTCTGGCTAGGCAGGGGGCTCACACCTGTAATCCCAGAACTTTGGGAGGCCAAGGCAGGTGGATCACGTGAGGTCAGGAGTTTGAGACTAGCCTGGGCAATATGGTGAAACCCTGTCTCTATCAAAAATACCAAAGATTAGCCAGACGTGGAGATGTGTGCCTGTAGTCCCAGCTACTAGGGAGGCTGAGGTAGGAGAATCGCTTGAGACTGGGATGGAGGAGGTTATAGTGAGCAGAGATTGCACCACTGCACTTCAGCCTGGGTGACAGAGTGAGACCCCATCTCAAAAAAAAAAAAAAAATCTAAGTTTTGCCAGGCATGACATCCTAGCTACTCAGGAGGCTGAGGTGGGCGGATTGCTTAAACTCAGGAGTTCAAGACCAGCCTGGGCAACATAGTAAGACACAGTCTCAAAAAAAAAAAAAAAAACAACCAACAACAAAACACTCAATCTGAGTTCTATCTGGTACATCCTGCTCTGACTTCTGGTTGCAATGTTTCTTCTCTCCCAGGCAATTTCCTCATCTGCAAAATGGAGGTACTCCCACCTACCTCATAGAACTGAGATGGGGTCACGTTGCTTCATATTAGACCAAAGATTATTCATGATCTTTTTCTCTCCCCGCCACTTGACCTTTCTTTCTTTCTTTCTTTCTTTCTTTTGCTAAATTTTTCTCTATAAGAAGAAGAACTTAACACTTCATGAGAATCAGCATGATGGAGTGATAAGAACCTAGAGTGGAGATCAGGTTTGAAATCTCACATACCCTCCCTATAACTGTTGGGCAGTCATGAATCTCTTGAGTCTGAGCTTCCTCTTGGCTACTCTTACCTTTCTGGAAACACTTGGTCTCCACCCTCTCAGGACTTTGCACCACAGGCAGCTCAGTGGCTGCATTGCCTAATTTCTCAGGAACGCTCTCTCCCTCCCCTCTTGAGTCGGTGAGTCACTTCCTCTTTCTGAATTGAAATCCTATGATTATTTATATTGTGGCATAGGGGAGTCAACAACAGAGAGTAAACAGTAAAAGAGGTAATTTATCCTCCAAATGGGAAGTGATTAGGCTATGAGTAAGAATCACAGAGAGGTTGGGCCAAGGAAATGTTTAATAATAATAAAAAAAAAGCCGGGCGCGGTGGCTCAAGCCTGTAATCCCAGCACTTTGGGAGGCCGAGGCGGGTGGATCACGAGGTCAAGAGATCGAGACCATCCAAAAAAATCTTGCTGGAGTTACTGTAGGCCAACCAGGAGAGAAGTAATTACATGAAAAGTAAAACCAATAACAAGTTGAGAATTAAAAAAAAAAAAAAAAACTTCAGTGGCGTTAAGCAGGAGACTAACTAAATAAGTCATATAAATACAGGAAGAGAAAAGAGCCTAATCAAATTCTATAACACATTTTTCAGTGAGCATCGAAAGATACCAATATTGGCCAGGTGTGGTGGCTCACACTTGTAATCCCAGCATTTCTGGAGACCACAGGTTTATCGCTTGAGCCCAGGAGTTTGAGACCAGCCTGGGCAACATGGTGAAACCTTGTCTCCCTCAAAAATACAAAAAAAATTAGCTGGGCATGGTGGTGCATATTTGTAGTCCCAGCTACTCAGGAGGCTGAGGTGGGAGAATCACTTGTGCCTGGCAGTTTGAGGCTGCAGTGATCAGTGATCACACCACTGCATTCCAGCCTAGGTGACAGGGCAAGACCCTGTCTCAAAAAAAAAAAAAAAAAAAGAAAGAAAAGAGAAAAGATACTAACATTACTGTGTGTGAGAAATCCAACTGAATTCTTCCCTCACATTATGTTCAAACTCAGCAATTATTACTTCTTTAATTACATGAGATCTGTATCATCAATGCAAAAACATACCAGTAAAAGTTTCAGTACAGGGGTTTATGCCAGCAAGCCTCTTTGATGTCCCGAAGTCAGAGATCTTGAGTACACCACTGTAGGTATTAATCAACACATTGTCACCCTAGAGAACAGAGGACTTTAATCACAAATGTTATCTTTCTTCAGATACTGTCTGTTGTTGACTTGGTAAGTCCAATTTTAAAAAAAGCTGCCCTTACAGCAACCAATGACACTAATTCTATATTCTTTATTAATAGTTTATCTCAATAGTGAATTTTTGATACTTTTTGTTTACATATTATCAGTTTGAAACCACCTTTGCAAAAATTATAACAGTGAGAAAATGATGACAGTAAAAGAGATCTGATCTAACCACCACCATCTTGCCTTAAATTTCCAAAGAGCCCTTGGTCATTCCAGGGTGTAGCCCAAGCTCACTTGGGGAAATTTAGTTTATAGTTTAAATGATAATAGCCCTTCCCCCAAACTAAACCACCTTTGTAAACCTAATGAAAGGCCACCAGATTAGGAGGATGAGAGGGGCCTAAAGTCTGCTAAGATGCAGGCATAGTTACATGATTATCAGCTCATTATTCTGGGGGTCAAAAGATTTGCAACTTCCCCAATTGTTTTTATAATTGACATCACTATTGTAGAACCTAAGACTGGCCTTTTGAGCTGTCTTTTCAGGCTGCTCCATTTCTGACTACCAGATGGCATCACCCAGACCTGTGACTCTGGACTCTACCATTCCTGTGGCCCCCACCCAGAAGTGGACTTGGCGCACAAGAACCATCTTCCACACCCCTATGATTGCATCCTCAACCAATCAGCAGCACACGTACCCCAGCCCTCTGCTCACCAAACTATCTTTGAAAAACCCTAGCCTCTAAATTTTGGGAGAGGCTGATTTGAATTATTATAAAACTCCAATATCTGGTTTTAGCCATCTCTATGTGTATTAAACTCTTTCTCGATTGCAATTCCTGTGTCTTGAGAAGTCAGCTCTATCTGGTCAGTGGGCATGATGAACTCACTGTGTGGTTATAAGTTCTTCACAATCTGTTACTCAGATCACAAGATCAAATATGATTCCTAATTGGTTAGAGCTTGCTGCTATTTACAGATATGTAATGATATATGTATAATCAAATTATGATTTTCATAACTTTCCAATTACTTTACTTTCTTTTCTATGTTTCTTTACTTCTTCTCCTGGAACATGCAGGGACACTACAGATAAATGGGCATTTTGGTTGATTTTAGGGTAGTAATATTAACTTATTTTCAATAGTCTAGACTTTGTCAAAAATGTATTTGTTCTGAATTTTCTTTTTAAAAAGAATGTAAAGTTATTTTAATTTTGAAGAATCTATACCTTATAATTATAGTTCAATCAATGAATATGTGATACTTGTGAGAAAAGAGGAATTTTTTTTTCTTCTGACCATTCATCCATTGATTCAATAAGTATTTACTGAGTAGCTACTATGGAAAAGGATACAAAGATTAGCCAGCCTGTAAGCTCCTCAGGACCAGGGCCTATCTCCTGTTTAACTTTAGACAACTGCATCCCACCCTGCAGAGCCCCTAGGAAGCATCACGTAGTGGGGGCACAATCTTGTTGGCTGAACAGTTAAGCAGTTTGTTCCTTGAGCAGAAGCGATAAGACATGAACATAAAGAACTGATTCAGGGGCGAACGATATCTTAGATTTCTGCTGTTTCTAAGAATTACTTATTTGCCATTCTAAATTAACATTCATAACACAATATGACTTTTGCAAGTGAAATAATAACCCAGCAAAGAAAGAACTCATGAAAATGAATCCCGGTGCACCTTACCTTTATGTCTCGGTGAACTATCTGATTGTCATGGAGATATTTTAATCCTTCCAGTATTTGCTTTGTATAAAAGCCAATTGTTTGCTCATTGTCTTTTAATGGACCCCATTTGGAACGGAGGAGAGCAGAAAGACTTCCTGTAAAGTAGGAATAAATAGTAAATAAAACCTCATTCCAATGAGCTGTTTAAAGCATATTAATAACGTAACAGTAATTCGAGCTAACATGCATTGGTTCTTCACAGTGGCCCAGGCGCTGTACTAGATATCGGGCTCAGACATGAATTAGCAAAGAGCCCCACTCTGAAGATGCTTGCTACCAAATACGTCTAAGTAAAAGGCCAGTGTCAACTGCTAACCTTAATTCAAGTCATGATGATTGATACGGAAATGGTTCCCGTATTTATGCACTGGCTCTGTGAAATTACATAATTCAAATGTAAAGCTTTTAGAACTTTAAATTATTTAAGCCTTATTATTATTTAAGGAATGTGACTTTGTGGCCTGAGCCATGCATCATGCAGTTGTAATTTCTGTTTCTGCGATTATAGACTAAATCTATTCCTCATTTTTGTCATGGAAATGATTGGGAAAGACTGAATGGTGCCAAAGATAAGATCCCATGAGACCATCACGCCTCCTTATGGAATATTAAAACAATCTACCTTGGAATATAGCAAGTTGTAACCACTTAAAATAGTGACCTTGTGTAGAAGATGTTGCCACCCTGTTGGTCTTTGACCTATATAAGTGAGACATGAGCTTCCTCACTTTGGAACACTGGCCCATTCTTCTGGAGTCTGTGTTTCCTGGGTGGCTGTCCTCAAGCTTTGCACTAGAATGAACTCTTTACATTAGGGTATTTTCTAAATCTCATCATTTATGGTTGACATCTCCTAACAAACCGGAGGTAATATCACATGTCCAATTTTTCTTTCAGTTTAGACAGATTAAGACCTGTACTGTAGTAAATCTCATTCAATTTTACTCCCCTTCAAGGCTCTACAAATTCATACGTTTTAAAGAAAGAAATATCTCGTACCTCCCGGGACCTGCTCCATGAAGATTTTAATGAAACCATTCTCACTGAAAGAGCCCAGATACTGGACAATATTTTTGTGCTTCAGATGCTTATGCAATGCTATTTCTTCATGCAGGGGCTGAGAGTATCTAAAAGACATGCAATTGTCAATGAGTTAATTATGTAGCCAGACTTTACTGTATAAATTTAAACAATACAAATAGAAAATGTCAGCCAAATATATGTCCTTATGTAAAACCAAAACAACCATTTAAGGCCTTTATTTCTCCTAAGGTAAATTCTAAATTCTATGAAGGTGTGGTAGGATCTGAGGAGAAATGTGTCAGGTAAAGCCAGTTGTATACATTAATTCATTTCCATGAGAAGGCAGTATTGGTATGCCCATTTTACAGATGAGGAAACTGACTCACTGAGAGGATGACTGACTTGCTCAAGATCCCAAAGCTAGTTACAGAGCCAAGATTCGAACCCAGGAGAACTGAAACCATCCACACAGTGTACTCTCCATATTAATATGACCTACCTACCTTCTTTCCTTCCTTCCTTCCTTCCTTCCTTCCTTCCTCCCTCCCTTCCCTTCCTTCCCTTCCCTTTCCTTCCTTCCTCCCTTCCCTTCCCCTTCCTTCTTTCCTTCCTCCCTCCCTACCTTCCTTCCTCCCTTCCTTCCCTTCCCTTCCTTCCTTCCTCCCTTCCTTCCCTTCCCTTCATTTCTTCTTTCCTTCCCTCCCTCCCTCCCTTCCTTCCTCCCTCCCTTCCTCCCTCCCTCCCTTCCTTCCTCCCTCCCTTCCTCCCTCCCTCCCTTCCTCCCTCCCTCCCTTCCTCCCTTCCTTCCCTTCCCTTCCTTCCTTCCTCCCTTCCTTCCCTTCCTTTCTTCCTTCCTTCCCTCCCTCCCCCCTCCTTCCTTCCTTCCTTCCTCCCTTCCCTTCCTTCCCTTCCCTCCCTCCCTCCCTCCCTCCCTTCCCTCCCTTCCTCCCTCCCTTCCTTCCTTCCTCCCTTCCTTCCCTTCCCTTCCTTCCTTCCTCCCTTCCTTCCCTTCCTTTCTTCCCTCCCTCCCCCCTCCTTCCTTCCTTCCTTCCTTCCTCCCTTCCCTTCCTTCCCTTCCCTCCCTCCCTCCCTCCCTCCCTCCCTCCCTTCCTTCCTCCCTTCCCTTCCCTTTCCTTCCTTTCTTCCTTCCTTCCTTTCTTACAGAGTCTCACTCTGTCTCCAGGCTGGAGTGCAGTGGCATGATATCGGCTCACTGCAACTGCTGCCTCCAGGGTTCAAGTGATTCTCCTGTCTCAGCCTCCTGAGTAGCTGAAACTACAGGCATGCGCCACCACACCCAGCTAATTTTTGTATTTTTAGTAGAGATGGGGTTTCACCATGTTGGCAAGGA
>NW_022436946.1:13385960-13461858 GCF_009761245.1 Sapajus apella | reverse complement strand
AGTCTCACTCTGTCTCCAGGCTGGAGTGCAGTGGCATGATATCGGCTCACTGCAACTGCTGCCTCCAGGGTTCAAGTGATTCTCCTGTCTCAGCCTCCTGAGTAGCTGAAACTACAGGCATGCGCCACCACACCCAGCTAATTTTTGTATTTTTAGTAGAGATGGGGTTTCACCATGTTGGCAAGGATGGTCTCAGTCTCTTGACCTCGTGATCTGCCCACTTTGGCCTGCCAAAGTGCTGGGATTACAGGCATGAGCCACCACGCCCAGTCAACATATTAACATGACTTTCTATCCCATTGGCCTCATCAACACAACTTTATTATTGACTATAAAACTTTACTATTACCATTTACTATTAATCAGGAGATTCTTGACCAAGAAGACAAAACTTGCAAACAACTTTAATGTACATTCCAGAGCTTCCTAAAAGGCCCGTCAGTTCTTCAATAGCAAACATAAAACCACTTTATCTCAAATCTCTTTGAGCCCCTTACGTCAAAATCTTCATCTTACTGTGTCCACTGATTCTACTCTATCATGAGTTTTACCCAATCCTAATGAAGCCTCCACACTGAAAGTGTGACTTCAAAATTACATACTTGATATATGTTGCTGTATCAAATTATGAAAGTTACTTTATATTTCTGGAGCAGAACACTCTTGATGATTATTGGAAGTACTGTAAAGCTTTATAGACTCTTAACCACCCTGAATTTAATGTAGCCCCAATGTAATTACTGTTTTGCTTGCCAAAGAACATAATTTCAGCAAATTGAGTTTTAAAAATCAAATTGGCTTTTATTCATGATTCATGAACAGTATCCAATCAAAACAGGAGGTCCACTGGGCATGGCAAAACAGTGGGTTTTCTTTCATAAGGTAGCATGAGCAGGAACAAAAACAACATAAGCAAAAACCAAGTAGTTAACGATAGGTTAGTTCAGGTTACTTCCGTTGCAGGAGTTAAAGCAGAGGGGACTTCCTTATCATGCCAGCTCAGGTTGGCTAGGTGCCATCTGATCAGTCCCTGTGACCCTGTTTTGTTTTAGGTTTTGAAAACTGGCCTGTTTGGGAATTTAGTTATCATCACTCCTGATTTCCTAGAAGGTCAGATCTTCAAGTAAACTGCTTAGTTTTGGTTTGGTGACGTGGAACTCTACCTTGGTTCCACAGGCTGGTCTGCTGGAGCCTAGTGCAGGTGCTCACTCCAAATCAGTAGCCTCAAATTTTACTTAAAAAGCTAAATCCCTGCCTGGTGTCTCAGACCTGTAATCCCAGCACTTTGGGAGGCTGAGGAGGGCGGATCATGAGGTCAGGAGATCGAGACCATCTTGGCTAACACAGTGAAACCCTGTCTACTAAAACTACAAAAAATTAGCCAGGTGTGGTAGCACGTGCCTGTAGTCCCAGCTACTCAGGAGGCTGAGGCAGGAGAATCACTTCAACCTGGGAGGTGGAGGTTGCAGTGAACCAAGACCACACCACTGCACTCCAGCCTGTGTGACAGAGCCAGACTCCATCTCAAAAGAAAGAAAAAAAAAAAGAAGCTAAATATTGGTAGGGTGTCAGCAACAATAAATACAGACTCAAAGCAATTCCTCGAGATATAGATATGTATATAATCTAAATTAAATATATACATATATATCTCCTGTAATGGAGGTTACAGGTATGAAATACACTAACTACTAATTCATATCAGTGCAAACCTGATGTCTCTCATTTGCTTCAGTCCTATATGTAGGAAATCCTCAGATCTTACACTGACAAATCCATTGGTTAATACTGAATAATTCTATTTTCAATAAGCTTCTCAGAGTAAGTACTACAGGTAAAGCAATTAATTTATAAGAATCTAAATTCATCTAATTTAAATAAATTTTTATTATCTGTGTAATATTTCCAGAAAGCAGCCAACAACAATAACAATAACAAAAAGACTTGTATTTTTAAGATCTATTATTCCTGTTTTATTTGGAATTGCTTTAGGAACTATGAAGGGCAGGTATTAAAATCAGCACTTTAATAGTATATCAGTTAGAGATAGCAAAAACATTTCCAAAATTTCTCGAGTGAAATAACACCAGAAATAATACCAATATATAGTGTTACCAATAAGATACTTAGGTAATGACTCTCAACTATAAAGGCATTTACAATTTGCTTCTTCTATTTCTTCTATAAGGGTTAAAAACACTTTCATGTTAGTTCATGCCTCTTCTTTCTTTTTTTTTTCTTATTTATTTATTTATTTATTTTTGAGATGGAGTTTCACTCTTGTCACCCAGACTGGAGTGCAATGGCACAATCTTTGCTCACTGCAACCTCCGCCTCCCAGGTTCAAGTGATTCTCCTGCCTCAGCCTCCCAAGTAGCTGGGATTACAGGCGCCTGCCACTTCGCCCGGCTAATTTTTGCATTTTTAGTGGAGATGGAGTTTCACCATGTTGGCCAGGCTAGTCTCACACTTCTGGCCTCAGATGATCTGCCCGCCGCAGCTCCCAAAGAGCTGGGATTACAGGCATGAGCCACCAAACCTGGCTCATAACTGCTCTTGATATGCATTAGTGGCAAATACTGTGCCTCTGTATTCTACAGGGTTGAGAGATAAAGAAAAAAATATCTGAAACAACCAACTAACATGATGATGATGATGATGATGATGATGATGATTTGAGACAGGGTCTCTCTCTGTCACTCAGGCTGGACTGTAGTGGCATGATTACAGCTCACTGCACCCTCAGCCTACCAGGCTCAAGCAGTGCTCCCACTTCAGCCTCCCCAGTAGCTGTGATTACAAGCATGGCCCACCATGCCCAGCTAATTTTTGTATTTTTTCTTTTGCCATGTTGCCCAGGCTAGTCTCAAACTCCTGAGCTCATGTGATCTGCCAGCCTCAGCCTCCCAAAGTGCTGAGATTATAGGCATGCATCACCATGCTGGGCCCTCAGTTAATTATTAATCAAAAGGCTCCCACCTCTTGATCCTCTACTGAAAATTAAAACATCAATGCTCAAACTTAAGATCCTGGAGAATCAATATTCTTACCTCATTATTTAAACTAAGGAGATAGCACAAAATTTGCAGTAATAGTCAGAATCCAACTTAGCTAAGGACAAGCACTATTCTCCAATATAAAAAATATTACAAACACCCAGCATTTTCACTAAGTGTAAGTGCCAAGCATTAAACAAGGATGGAATTATAATTTGCTAACATCAACACATTATGCTTGTCTATAAGAATTATAAGAAAATAATATTTCTTCTCAATTACTTGTAAGAAGGGAAAGAAGAAATGGCCTAGATAATCAGAGATACTTATATACTTGGTTTTGACAAAACTATTAATCTATAGGTATCTCCAGGCTACCCTGTCTGAGTCAAATCCCTACTGCTAACCATCTAGACCAGTGGTTGCCAACTTTGACTGGACATTTTCATCTCCTAGAGGGCTTCTAACTGTCCAGGACCACCCCAGGATTTTTGGAAGTAGAGTTTGAGCATCAGTATTTTTAAAAACTCCCCTGCTCTGTTCCATTGGTCTATATCTCTGTTTTGGTATCAATTTGATGCCAGTAATCAATATCATGCTGTTTTGACTACTGTAGCCTTGTAGTATAGTTTGAAGTCAGGTAGCCTGATGCCTCCAGCTTTGTTCTTTTTGCTTAGGATTGTCTTGGCTATGTGGGCTCTCTTTTGGTTCCATATAAAGTTTAAAGTGTTTTTTTCCAGTTTTGTGAAGAAGATCAGTGGTAGCTTGATGGGAATAGTACTGAATCTATAAATTACTTTGGGCAGTATAGCCATTTTCACAATATTGGTTCTTCCTAACCATGAGCATGGAATGTTTTTCCATCTGTTTGTGTCCTCTCTTATTTCCTTGATCAGTGGTTTGTAGTTCTCCTTGAATAGGTTTTTTACATCCCTTGTTAGTTGTATTCCTAGGTATTTTATTCTCTTTGTAGCAATTGTGAATGGGAGTTTGCTCATGATTTGGCTCTATTTGTAAACCATCATTCTCAGCAAACTGACACAAGAACAGAAAACCAAACACCGCCTGTTTTCACTCATAGGCGGGTGACGAACAATGAGAACACTTGGGCACAGGGAAGGGAACATCACACACTGGGGTAGGTGGTGGGGTGGAGGGGAAGGGAGGGGAGGGACAGCGTGGGGTGGGGAGGATGGGGAGGGATAATACCAGGAGAAATACCTGATGTAGGCAACAGCGGAGGGGGGCGGTGGCGGGAGACAGTAAACCACTATGGCATGTATGTACCTATGCAACAATCCTGCAGAATGCAGGATGTGCACACGTACCCCAGAGTCCAAAGTACAATTAAAAAACAAAACAAAAAAATTCCCCTGTTGACTCTCATATACAGCTGGTGAAGAATGATATTAAAATAAGCAGTCCACAGCCGGGTGCAGTGGTTCACTCCTGTAACCCCAGCACTTTGGGAGGCTAAGGTAGGTGGATCACTTGAAGTCAGGAGTTCAAGATCAGCCTGGTCACGTGGTGAAACCCCGTCTCTACTAAAATATAAAAATTAGCTGGGCATAGTGGTGGATGCCTGTAATCCCAGCTACTTGGAAGGCTGAGGCAAGAAAATCATTTGAACCCAGGAGGCAGAGGTTGCAGTGAGCCGAGATTGCACTACTGCACTCCAACCTGGGTGACAAAATGAAACTCCATATCAAAAATAAAATAAAATAAATAACCAGTTCATGGTATGTAGAATATCAGGAAAAAAAAGGCAACCTGAGATTAACAACTAGTTGGGGGTAGATGATGAGAACATACTAAATCTACCTCTTCTCTCTTACAACCACTTTGATTCTCTAACAGTGGTTTGAGAACATGAAAGAAACACATAGGAGAAACTGTTTCCGTTGCTCTGATGGTAGTTTACAGATGGTAGTTTAGTATGCACTGCGGTTGTATCATGCATTATTCACATCATACTACTTTAGCAATTATCCTTTGTAACTATAACTGCTATCTTTTTCAACAGAACATCCACACCCCTCCAGGGCACATGGACAGAAACAACTTTGTTTGCTGTGTCTTCACAATAATAGACTTGTCTGTAATCTCTTTACATTGTTAACAAGGAGATGCCCTGCACCAGCCATTCAAGATAAGGGCTTGTCATGCACAAGTTGCATATACCAACTCCACTGTTACAGAACAGGAGCTGAAACATCTTGCTGGTATTGGTGTGTTTTGTGTGTGTATAGCAGCATTTGAATAAACTTAAACTACAGAGTGGTTTTATTCTTCCAAGTGTCCACTTAAATCTATCAAGAGGGGAGAAGAGAAGAGCTGTGGCTAAAGTTAGTGAATTTGGCTGCAGCAATTTGATAGTGATGACCTCATTACATTTCATATTGTTTCAAAGTCTACACTATATCTACTCTCCTTAAGAACCTGGAGGACTAAAAGAAAAAATTTAAGATGACAACTTTATATATATTACCTAGGTATTTAATGAGTAATTTTTATTATTATTTCATAAGAATCCATAATCATGTCTCATGAATTAACTAAGAGGAAACTCTGAAACAATACCCAACAAATACGACATTGAATGAAACTACACATGTGGCAGGCAGCGACAACTGTTTGCTTACCTAATATCTATGCTTCCCTATTTCTAGGACTTTGTTTGGAGAAACAAACGGCTGGCTAAAAAGCCAAAGCTGCTAGTTCCTTGTAAGCAGGGGTAGGTATTTTGGGCCAGTGCAGCAGAGGGGAAAGTACACTGGGCAGTTCTGGAAAGCTCTGTTTTCCTTTTCCTTCTGGAATGACATATGGAGCCTGGAGGCAGTGTGAAAGTCAAACACTAAGGATAAAGAGCTGGGACCAGGCACAGCACTTGCATGGGAGGGGGTGTCTTTTTCAGTTTGCGGCAGTCAGAGAAGACCTCTCCGAGGGGTTGACATTTGAATTAAAGCTGAAATGATGAAAATGAGGCAATCTTGCCAAGGTCTGGGCTGATCTTGGTATGTCCAGTAGAGAGACACCAGTGTGGCTGGAGCGGAGGTGAGGCCACAGAGGAAGCAGATCGCTTGTGGCCTGGTGATTCAAAGTAAGGGTTCTGGGTTTCATGCTGGTTGCCATAAGAATCCACTGAAGGGTTTTAGGCAGCAGTGACATGATGTGATTTTTAAAAATAGATGTTATTTTTTAGAGCAGTTTGTAAATTCACAGCAAAATTGAGAGGGAGGTACTGAGAGTTCCCACACACCCCTGGTTCCCACACATGCACAGCCTCCCCCATCGTCAAACCTTCCGCAGGAGTAGTCCATTTGTTACAACTGATGGACCTCCACTGACACATGATTTTCACTACATGACTTGATTTTCACTTCAGAAAGACTTCTGGGACTCCTCAAAGAGGGATGGACTAGTAGTGAAGAAAAGAGTGAAAGCAGAGAGCAGTTAGGAGGTGATGGCACAGACTAGCAGGAGTCTGGGCGAGTGGCCTGAAGGCTTAGATTAGAGGTGCAGCTGTAGTGACTGGAAAGAGTAGAGAGGTTCAGAATATATAGCAGAGGATGATACAACAAACAGTACGACCTACTGATGGAGGAGATGTGGAGCACAAGAGAAAGAGAGGAATCCAAATGAATCGTGGGGGTTATCCTGCACAGCTGGATGGATGGGGAGACAGTGACTGACACAAGGAGTACTTTCTGGAGAGAACATTTGGGCATAAAAATCTGGTTCACAGATGGGCATGGTGGCTCACGCCTGTAATCTCAGCACTTTGGGAGGCTGAGGCTGGAGGATCACTTGAGGACAGGAGTTCAAGATCAGCCTGGGCAACATGACGAAACTCTGTCTCTACTAAAAATACAAAAATTATCTAGGCATGGTGTTGCATGCCTGTAATCCCAGCCATTTGGGAGGCTGAGGCATGAGAGTCACTTGAACTCAGAGGTGGAGGTTGTGGTGAACTGAGATGGGGCCATTGTACTCCAGCCTGGATGACAGAGTGAGTGAGTCTCTGTCTCAAAAAAATAAATAAAAATAAAATTGTGGTTCACTATTAGGTAATATGCTCACTACCTGGGTATATGTGACAGATTCATTTGTACTCCAAACGTAAGCCCCACACAATATTCTTTTGTAATAAACCTGCACATGACCCCCTGATTCTAAAATAAAAGTTGAAAAAAGAAAAAAAATCCAGGTTCAGTTTTGGTCATGTTAAACTTGAGAGGCCTTTAAGATCTATAATTGGAGACGTGGGGTGGACAGGTGACCAGGGAAGCTCAGGGGTGGGTCCTTCCCAAGGAAGGCTGATCACATGGCCCCCTACCACAGTCACAGAATGTGGACTCAAGGGCAGCCAGAATCAGCCCACGATGTAGCCCAGCATTAAATCTTATTATCCAAATAAGGATAATAATAACCATCCATTAAATAATCCAATCCTCTCTCTTTCAGACTTTGAATACACAAGACACACAACTCTGCGTCATACACTATAACTGTACTTCACTGATTATAGGAGCACTGTCTTACAGAGAGATGAAAGGGAAGCCATGAGGCAGCAGAAATCATGAGGTTCAGAGAAGACAGAATTATTAGTTGGAGCCATAAGGCAGAGCACTGAGCAGGGAGCCACAGATAATTCTATCGCCAGAGCGCTTCAGTTTCCTGAACATGTTTGTCCCTAAAAAAGATTCCACCTTCCACAAGGCCTCACTATGTGAGGTTCAACTCATTTCTTCAAGCATAGCTTGGTGCAAAAGTAATTGCAGTTTCTGCCATTACCTTTAAAGGCAAAAATGTATATATTATAATTGTGTAGTTCTCCCACAGTTCTTGGATATTGTCCCAGTTTTTTTCAGTCTTTTTCCTCTTTGCTTTTTCAGTTATGAAAGTTTCTACTGATATATCCCCAAACTCAGAGATTCTTTCGGCAACTGTGTCCAGCCTACTAACGAAGCCATCAAAGGCATTCTTCACTTCTATTACTGTTTTTGATCTCTAGCATTTTTTAAATTCTTCCTAAGATTTCCATCCCTTGAGCCTGCATTACCATCTGCTTTTGCACAGTCTCTACTTTTCCATGACAGTCCTAAGCATGTGAATCGTAGTTCTTTTAGATTTCCAATCTGATGACTCTAACATCCCTGTCATATCTGGTTTAGGTTCTGACACTTGCTACATTGCTTTAAACTGTGTTTTTTGTCTTTTAGTATGCCTTATAGTTTTCTATAGAAAGGTGGACATGGGCTAGGCATGGTGGCTCATGCCTGTAAATTTGGGAGGCTGAGGCGGGTGGATCACGAGGTCAGGAGTTTGAGACCAGCCTGGCCAATATGGTGAAACCCCTGTCTCTACTAAAACTACAAAAATCAGCCAGGTATGGTGGCATGTGCCTGTAGTCGCAGCTACTCAGGAGGCTGAAGCAGAAGAATCACTTGAATCCAGGAGGCAGAGGTTGCAGTAAGCCAAGATGGCACCACTGCACTCCAGTCTGGGCAACAGAACGAGACTCCATCTCAAAAACAAAGAAAACAAGAAAGGTGGACATGATGTCCCCGGTGAAGGTACTGCAGTAAACAAGCTTTTTAGTGATGTGGTGGGAAGCAGTCAGGGAGGCGAAGAGTTCTACAGGTCTATGATCAGGTCTCCGTGTTTTAGTGAGCCTGTGCCCCTGGGCTGTGAATTTTACAAGTGCTTCTTAGTTTTAGCCCCTTTAGGTAGGACAGAACAGCTAGAGATGGGCTGAATTTAGTATTCCCTTTTCCCCAGTTGGGTTAGGCTCTGGTAAAATAGAGTCTCTTGAGGACAGGCCTTGTTAAAAACAGAATGCTCTAGCATATTTAAAAATCGTGACTTTTCCTTTCTTGCTGACAGAAGTACAGTGGGATTTCTCTCATTTCAGGTCTCTGTGAGGACCTGGTAAAGCTCCAAAACTCATGAAAATGTGACCCTCACCCCCACTCCTTAGTGACTGGGTCCTGCTAGAGTTTTTTGGATTTTTTGTTTTTTTGAGACAGAGTCTTGCTCTGCCACCAGGCTGGAGTGCAGTGGCACGATCTCAGCTCACTGCAACATCTACCTCCCGGGTTCAAGTGATTCTCCTGCCTCAGCCTCTCAAGTAGCTGGGACTACAGGCACCCGCTATCATACCCGGCTAATTTTTGTATTTTTAGTAGAGACAGGGTTTCACCATGTTGGCCAGAATAGTCTCGATCTCTTGACCTTGTGAACTGCCCGCCTTCGCCTCCCAAGTGCTGGGATTACCAGAGTGAGCCACCATGTCCAGACCCCTCTGGAGTTTTTAACTCAGACTTCACACTGGGCCTCTAGAGATTTGTGAGTTACAGTTTGGTTGCCCTAGCCCCGCACTGGTTGCCACAGAGGTTTCTGATAATGGATTTCTGCTCAGAAAGTTATGAGTCTCTCACTTCGCCTGTCTCTCCAATTTCAGGGGCAGCTGCCTCCCTCGCAACTTCACTTCTCTGATGGATCCAAGAAGAGACATTGATTTCAGTCTGTTCAGGTTTCCACTTGTTAAGATGAAATGACAACTTCCAAGCTCCTCGCATGTCCGATGGGAACCTAGAACTTCTGGTTCCAACCTAAACCATTTCTGATAGTGCTTATTCCCCATCTACTCCCATAATACATCCACCTTTATCCAAGACAACTTGAGGCCAACACACACAGAGCCATTTTCTTTTCTAGTCTCTGAAAGCCCCATTCTTCCCCACTAGTCTTGCATTTCAAACACTGAATGATGTAGCAGCTAAACCTCAGAAGGAGCTAATTCACACAATGAAGTTTTCAGTTTCATTCGTTAGAGTCTCATCAAGTGTTTTCTAAAATGTTGTGAACAACTCATAAGTCCTTTAGAAACAGCTTTTAGTAGCCACAGTTACCGTACCTGCTGTCTCTCTCTGGGATTTCCTTAATAGCAATTCTGACTTGGTTGCTCAAGTCCCGACCTGCGTAGACTATCCCATAAGTGCCTTTTCCTAAAACGACTCTGTCACCGTTTTCATCATATTCATAGTCATACTACAAAAGGAAAAACAGGGAGAAAAGATCGAAACA
Organism: Sapajus apella; assembly: GCF_009761245.1. Lineage (NCBI taxonomy): Eukaryota > Metazoa > Chordata > Mammalia > Primates > Cebidae > Sapajus > Sapajus apella. Next base: position 13,451,773 of record NW_022436946.1, on the reverse strand, counting down.
TTAGTTCATTCTACATTTCAAACACCATTTTTTTTCCAAGAGCATTATTCCTTATCAGATGGCATTACCAGGCTGAAGTTCTAAGAAGCAGCTTCAAGAATGAACAAATAAACGCTCCCAATGTAAAGCAGATATTGTGTTGATGTTTTCACAACTGTTACAAATACAGTGGAGATTACATAGTTAACTTCATAGAAGTGCTTCTCTAGAGCCATGCGGATTCTTTTACCCACTCAGTCCTGTTTTTCATTGATTCTGGAGATCAATGAAACAGTGTATAACTGGCATCAACATCTAATAGTGTCTATCACATCTAATTAATCTTCCTTTTGTTATTCAGCTTTTGATGCTGTTAAAGCATTTCACACTGCCAGAAGAATAAAACCACTGAAAGGCTTTGGGTAAGAATAAAATTTTAACATCTTACCAGTTGCTGATGATAGAGTAAGAATTATTTTACTTTGCCCCCACCCTCATGCCCAAGACCCAAAAACATTTTTTAAAAAATGAAAAATGGAGGTAAATTTTGATCTCTGATGTAGAAAGGAAATATCTATAGCTCTAAACTCCAATCTTTCAAGTGTGTCAGCCAAATATAGAAAACTGGATCTACAGAAAGGACTCAGTAGAGACCTCCTCAGATCTGGAGGCATTACCCCAAAGCCACATCCTTTCTGTTGGACTGGAACTAAAGGATTTAGGGCCATCAAATGGTCAAGGCATGTCCCTGTAGAAACCCAGCGTAAAACTACAGACCCCCAGGAGAGAACCATAGAACAAGCTTTTCCTATAGTCTACATTTTGCTGGAGTTTAAAACTGGCAGCCCACAGTTAGATTCAACTCATAGTGGGGTCTGAGTCAGCCATTAAAAAAATGATTTCTGGCCAGGCCCAGTGACTCGCGCCTGTAATCCCAACATTTTGAGAGGCTGAGGCGGGTGGATCACCTCAGGTCAGGAGTTTGAGACCAGCCTGGCCAACATGGCAAAACCCCGTCTCTACTGAAAATACAAAAATTAGCCGGGTGTGGTGGTGCACGCCTGTAATCCCAGCTACTCAGGAGGCTGAGGCAGGAGAATCAGTTGAACCCAGGAGACAGAGGTGCAGTGTGCTGAGATCGTGCCACTGCACTCCAGCCTAGACAACAGTGAGACTCTGTCTGAAAGGGAAAAAAAATGATTTCTAACATGTATAAGTCAACAAACTTAACATTAATACTGATGAGTAATCTATGAAGAGCGCGATGATCATGAGTTTTTATGCTCTTTAACATCAAAGCCTTGAAATATAAAGCAGAGCTGATAACATTTCAAAGAAAAATACACAAATATCAACCACAATAGATTTTAACAGAACTCTTTTACAAAATATTATATATAGCAGACAGATTTTTAAAAAGAGACTCTAATGGCACAATAAACAAGTTTGATATAACATCTGCAGAGAGAGCTCTGCACCCTGATACAAATTCCTTTCATGTATATATAAAAAATATATTATAATGGATCACATATTAGACAACAAAGAAAAATTTCAACAAATTCCAAAGAACTGATATCATAAAGACCATGATCTTTGAGCACAGAAGAAGACTAAAAAGATGATAGCCAAAAGTATATTTTACTTTATTTTAAAATAACCAATGGGTTAAAAATGAAATGGCCATGGGAATTACACGATCATTTTTTAAATGAAAAGAAAAGCATTATTTATCAAATACCACAGACGTGGAGTTAGGTAGATGAAAAATTTCATGGCCTTAAAAAATTCCATTTGAAAATAAAAATTTAACATGAATAAGTTTAACAGCCAAGTCAAGGAAACAGAAAAAGAATAACATATTGCTAGCAAAATAGCAGAAGAGAGGCTCTAGATTTTCAAGATGGTAGACCAGATACCTGAAAATCTTCCCACTAAAGACACATGTCAAATAAAACAGACATACTTTTAAATGTCTTGCTGGGCTTACTAAAGAGTAAAGGTGACAGGAGAAGCTAGAAATGAAGAGGAAAGGAATACTAGCAGGTAATCAAAAGAACTTTGCAGCCCCAAGTGTGGGGATGAAGGCAGGATTTTCAGTTTCATTAATCTAGGACAGGAGTTTGCATATATTTTTTTTTTTTTTGCAAAAGGTCAGATAGTGAATGTTTTAGCTTTAAGGGCCATATAGTCTCTGTAGCAACTACTCCATTCTGCCATTGTGATGTGAAAACAGCCCAGCTGATCTATAAACAAAGGGATGTGCTTGTGTTCCACTAAAGCTTTATTTATCAAGATAAACAGTGAGCTGGATTTGATCCTAGGGCCATACTTTGCTGACCTCTCACCTGGGGCTTGGGTCTTAATGCCCAGGAGGGGATAGAAAATATAGCCTAATGTCCTATGCCAGGCAAAGCGCAGAAACACACAAAACCAGGTCCTTGATGAAAGGGTAGATTAGAAAAGTCAGCCCACTACACTGTGAAACAAAAAGAAAGCTGGTTTGTTTTAAGACTGAGCTCTGGATGAGCAAAAACAGGTCTTCTCTAAACACTTTCAACCATTGCTGATCCTGGTGCTGTTTGAACTGCAGATTAACACTCATTGCAATATTCATAATTGCTCTTGAGCCTGGGATGTCCCTGGAGTGCTTGGCGGAAACAAAGCAAAAACATTTTAATGGCATACCCCCTTGAAGCTTGCTATGCAGAATTCTTACTGACAATGCACCACTAACATTAAACTCACAATCCAAAAAATATAAAATATATAAGGAAACAATTCAACATCAGTGAAAACATATGACAAATATCAATCCTCAAGACTTCATTAAATCAGAAATGATAGAATATAGTTATAAAATATGTACATTTAACAGAAAGATACAAAATAAGATATTTCAAAATGAAAAGAAGATAAGACATTCTAAAAACGGCCAGACAGACTTGAAAGAGAATTGAATACAGCTTCTAGAAATTCAGCCCTAAATAGGAAAAATAAATTCACTCAGATATGATATAGGGAAATTACAAAATATGAAAGACAAAAAGTTCATAAAAGGACACATTACCCACAAAGGTAGCTCATCAGACCACTCTGCAAAATCTTGGTACACATGCATGACTTAAGGGGATGGGAGTGAAGTGGGGCATGTCCTTTCCAGCTCCAGGTTATTTGTTTCTAACAGGTTTCCAAGCCCTTATAGAAGATAGTCTGGTAGTGTCTTTTGGGGAAAATTATGGCCAATACAATGCCAGGGTTGGAGTGGGCACTGGCCTCCTTAGCATGGACCCTTCTCTGGCTCAGGACAGAGGCCAAGCTCTGGAAGGGAGACGACTACTTACCCATTGCCAAGTATCCAGTGACACATTAGAGAATAGCCCTATCCTGGCTGCCTAACGCAAAGCTGAAGACTGTCTTGGTCCAGAGCAGATGACCCGGTAGGTTGTCAGAGTGAAGGAACAGGCAGCAGGGATCATTTAGCAACGTGCCCTAACTCACAGTTAAAACTGGACTCCGGCGAGGAGGCAGGAAGCATAATCCAAACAATGCTACCTGAAGGAGCTCAAGTCTCCATACCCAATTCCTGTGGTCTAGACTTCTACTATGCTGTGCCTGCCATGCTGGAATTCTATCAGCGGGACCCAGCCAGCAGGAGGTAGGACAGGGACCGTCACTGAAGAAGCTCAACTTTGCCAATATGCCCTCTCAAAGGATTAGAAATCTTATACACTGAATCCAGTACCACCACCATTTTATACTACAATGCTTTATAACTTAAAAGGAAAAAAAAAAAAACTTTCAATAACCCACCTCACTTGACTATCATAATAAGCCTGTGTGTCACAGTTGGTTTCTGATTACTTTCAATTTACAAATGATCAGAAATGATTTTTTCCAGTGAAAATATGTCAGAGTTGTGGTTTAAGACCAGCTTGTAAGATTCTAGATTTTGTATCCTTTCTACTACCTATGCTTTAGGGAAACCCTATCATAGAGTAAGAGCTTACAGGGTGATTATTAGTTCTGTTTCCAAACGCCAGTATTGTAAAGGTATTACAGTATATTGTCAATATCCACTGAACGTCCATTCTCTTTCTCTCTCCTTTCTTTCTCTTTCTTTCTTTCTTTCTTTCTATCCCTTCCTCCCTGCCTCCCTCCCTCCCTCCTTCCTTCCCTCCTTCCTGACAGAGTCTTGCTCTGATGCCCAGGCTACAGTGCAGTGGCGTGATCTCAGTTCACTGCAACCTCTGCCTCCCAAGTTCAAGCAATTCTCCTGCCTCAGCCTCCCAAGTAGCTGGGATTACAGGCACGCACCACCATGCCACCTGGCTAATTTTGGGGATTTTTAGTAGAGGTGGGGTTTTGCCCTGTTGGCCAGGCTGGTCTTGAACTCCTGACCTCATCATCTGCTCACCTCGGCCTCCCAAAGTGCTGGGCTTACAGGTGTGAGCCACCGCACCCAGCCCCATTCGCTTTTTCAAGCAGACATCTGGTAGCCACTGTCCTCTTAGAATTTGTTTTTTACCTTCTCTTACTCCGTATTTCCAATTTATTGCCAACTGTTCTCAGATTTTTCTTTTTAAAATCTCACAAATCTCCTTATTCTCAGTGTAATTGCTTCAGAGTCTCTGTAGAAGTAGCATAGAAGAAAAGCACTTCTCTGCAAAACAAAGTTCAGAGGCTTTTCTCCTCTCCTGTTGCTCCATTCTCAATTTATTCTCCATCAAGTTGATAGTGAACTTTCCAAAGTCCAAAGTTCCACGTGAGCATTCCATGTCAGTGCCACTGCATCTGTTTTACTGGCAGCTTGCCACTTTCCGGATAAAATCCAAACTCCTTAGCACAGCATAAATGCCTGCTATGGTGTGAATGTTTGTGTCTCCCCTCTTCAGCACCCTCAAAATCTGTATGTTGAAACCGAATCGCAATGTAATAGTATTAAGAGTTAGGGCCTTTAGGAGGTGATTAGGACATGAGGCTGGAGCCTTCATGAATGGGATTCGTCCCCTTATAAAAGAGGCTTGAGGGAGCCTGCCTGAGCCTTCAGCCATGTGAGCACACACAGAAGGTACCATCTAGAGGAAGTAGGCCCTCACTAGACACTGAACCTGCTGGCGCCTTGATCTTGGATTCCTCAGCCTCCAGAACTGTGAGCAATGCATTTCTATTGGTTATAAATTGCCCAGTTGTAAGGCATTTTGTTACAGCAGCCTGAATGGGCGAAGACAGTGCCCTTCAAGATCTTACGGCTGCCTCTGTCATCCTTGTCTGGACATTGAGCTCTTTGAGAATTGGGACTTCATCCTTAATTACTATATCTCCAGTTTTAGCATGTGGCTTGTAGTAGATGCTCAGTAATTATTTGCTTAATTAATTAATCAAGTTATAGAAAAATGTGATAAGAACTTTTTTAAAAAAAGAGCTAGGCCCTAAAACAAAACATTTAGAGTCATTATTGGTTTATTTTTGGGTGAAAGCATTTTTCCAATAGATATATTTACAATCTTCTTCCCTTTTTTTAGAGAGTGTTTTGCTCTGTTGCCTATGCCAGAGTGCAGTGGTACCATCATGGCTCATTGCAAGCTTGAACTCCTCGGCTCAAGCAATCCTCCCACTTCAGCCTCCTCAACAACTAGGACTTCAGGTGTACACCACTATGTCCAGCTAATTTTTTATATTTGCTGTAGAGATGGGGTGTTGCTATATTGGGCAGGCTGGCCTTGAACTCCTGCCCTCAAATGATCCTCCTGCCTCAGTCTCCCAAGTGCTGGGAGTACAGGTGGGACCATCATACTCAGTATTTTTTTTTAAAGTGATGGAATCCTGCTATGTTACCCAGGCTAGACAAAAATTCCTGGGCTCAAGTGATCCTCCCAAATAGCTGGGACTCAGGTACATACTACCAGGTCCAGTTCTACAACAGGTATGCTTATACAGAAGAGTGAAGAATACATAAACCTCGATGAGGCTGCTAAAGTTTTCATTTCCCTCAGGAATCTAAGGTATCAGAAGACTATTTTTTTAAAAGATTATTTATTAGATATAGAAGTTGACTCCTACTGAGCAAAATGGTGATAGTAAAAATGAAAAGAACTTGTAAAAAGACCAGTGTGATTTAAGTAAAACTATCTCTGTGGGTAACTGATACTTTGTTTTTTATCTCCCCTTTCTATTCCTGTGAGATAAAGGTAGAAATTGAAATGGCAGCTTTGGAAGAAAGCTGAAAGAAACAAGAGACTGGTTCAGCCTAGAAGGACAGAGAATTATCTGTGCAATGCCAGAAACAGTAGACGAGAGCCTGGACCACAAACAGAGGAAGGCAAGGTCTGTTAATGACAAATATGGAAAAAAAGAGTGGAGGGGGGAAAAGGAGGGTTTTAAAAAATAAAAGGTAACATGACACTGCTTATATATTTTGCATTCTATTTCTATGGCAATAGGTTAGCAAATCGGGTTGCTGCTAAGGGAAACAAGAATTTCATTTTGAGACAATCATGGGAATTTTTCTAGAATCATCTCTTTATTGCTGTCTGCCCAGAACAATCTAAACTGCTGGTGGTAAGAGAGCCACCATGCCCAGCCTAAATCTTACCTTTTTAATGAGCCTCTCAGGCCTTCCTGTCTGAAATTGCATGTCCCTGCTACACGGTAACTTTCTTTTTTTTTTTTTTTTTTTTTTGAGACAGAGTAGTCTTGCTCTGTCGCCAGGCTGGAGTACAGTGGTGCAATCTCAGCTCACTGCAACCTCTGTCTCCCGAGTTCAAGTGATTCTTCCTCCTCAGCCTCCCGAGTAGCTGGGACTACAGGCATGTGCCACTATGCCTGGCTAATTTTTGTATTTTTAGTAGAGACAGGGTTTCAACATGTTGGCCAGGATGGTCTCAATCTCTTGACCTGGTGATCCACCTGCCTCAGCCTCCCAAAGTGCTGAGATTACAGGCGTGGGCCACCGCACCCGGCCTACACTGTAACTTTCTAAACCCTTCCCTGGTTTATTATTCTCCTTAGCACTGATCACCATCTAACATAGTGTAGACGGTATTTTACTTATTCGTCTTTATTGCCTGTCTCTCATTAGATAGTAAGCTCAGTGTACATCCATACCACCCTGTGCGCCCAATCTCTTCTGATCTCGGAAGCTAAGCGGGGCTGGGCCTGGTTAGGACGTGGCTGAGAGAATGTAAGCTCAGTGGGGTCAGGAATTTTTCTCCATTTTGTTGTCTTCCATCTCCCCAACACCTGGAATCATGCCTTCCATTCAACAGGTGTTTGAAAAATATGTGAGTGCATTAGTGAGATCCACTTGGACCCACGGATACAGATGAAGATGATTTTAAGCTGAAAACATCAGAACAAACAGCAGCAGCAGGAAAAAACCTGATCTAAAACTTCTTTTGCTGACATAAGCAATGCCTCCTAAAATACATCCGCCATGTATTTCCTCTCCAGGAGGCTAATGGCCAAAGAAGAGATGGACCACTTGCACCTAGAGGAGATGCTGCATAAGCCCAACCTCCCCACTTGTTATTTCACTACTTTCCCACCATATACTTTCCCTTAAAGTCCCAGCCCTCTTTCTTACTAAGATGATATATAAACACTCAACTCTAGCTGTTTAAGGAGCCAATTCTTTGAGTAAGTCACTTTCATTGATGTTGTGTTGACTATATGAATACGCTTTGGCTAGGCACGGTGGGTCACACCTGCAATCTCAGCACTTTGGGAGGCCAAGGCGGGCAGATTGCTTGAGGCCAGAAGTTCAAGACCAGCTTGGGCAACGTGGTGAAACCCTGTGTCTACAAGAAATACAAAAATTAGTCAGGTGTGGTGTTGCCCACCTGTAGTTCCAGCTACTCAGGAGGCTAAGGTGGGAACATCACTTGAGCCCAAGAGATCGAGGCTGCAATGAGCTGAGATCGCACCACTGCACTCCAGCCTAGGGGAAAGCGCGAGACTCTGTCTCAAAAACAAAACAAAACAAATGAATAAGTTTGTCTGTTCTCCTCTTAGTTTGTCTTTTGTCAGTTAATTTGCAGGCCCCTGACCACTGAATCTAAGTTGGTAGAGGAAAAAGACTTTTCCCCACTCCCAACAGAATGAATGAATGAATAACAAATTGACACTCCTATCATATGACACTATAAGTGATGTGTTTTCTCAGGCAGGAAAGTAACTGTGGGTATTCAGCTTTATATCTGCACAAAAATAGATATAGGATGTTAAAAAAAAAAAAGTTTGCTACATGATGATTCCAAACTGATTGAGACAAATTTTAAACTATAATTGCTAAGGTATATGAGGCCAATGATCAGAGAAGAAAATAGTAAGGTCTTTCATCATCCTGCAGGTCCTTGAGTCAAACAAAAATTGTTTTATATAGGGTCTGACTCTGTCGCCAAGGCTGGATTGCAGTGGCACAATCCTAGCTTACTGCAGACTTGACTTCTCGGGCTCAAGCAGAGAAGTCCACATGGATTAAAGGCCTTCTTCCATCCGTATCTCTCTCCTCCCAGTTTGAGATATTAGGTTGACACAAAAGTAATTGTGTTTTTTGCCATTATTGCTCCAAGCTAATATTAAAACAACTCTGGTTTTGTCACTGCCTGGCTTCAAACCCTTCAGATTGAATCTCTTCTGCTTGGACACCTGGCACCATGTGAGGTCATGTGATTGAAAAGGGCATAGGCCAGGTGCGGTGGCTCACATCTGTAATCCCAGCACTTTGGGAGGCTGAGGTGGGCGGATCACAAGATCAGAAGTTTGAGACCAGCCTGGCCAATACGGAGAAACCCCATCTCTACTAAAAATACAAAAATTAGCCGGGCGGGGTGGTGCACGCCTATAGTCCCAGCTACCTGGGAGGCTGAAGCAGAAGAATCGCTTGAACCTGGGAGGTGGAGGTTGCAGTGAGCCAAGATTGCACCACTGCACTCCAGCCTGGCAACAGAGTGAGACTCCATCTCAGGAAAAAAAAAAAAAAAAGGCATAAAGCCACCGTCCTGCCATGGAACGTTAACAGTCCCATCCAGTGCAGGTTACCAGATTACAATGCACTGAGAAGAGCTAGGCCAGAGGAGTGGGCCAAAATGACATGAGAACAGATAAAAGCAAGAAGGGGAATTGAGAAATGATTCAAAGAGAAAAGGACACAGGACCTGGATCTGAAAAAATAATGCTCTGGTCGCGAAGTGGGGCAGAGCAGAAAAGCTTGCAAGGTTAGGTGTCTGCATGTCAAGCCCAGAGGCTGGAGAAGCATGGCCAACTGGAATGTGGAAAGGAATTTGCACTGCTGGACCACAGGGTGAAAGGAAAGGGGAAATTACAGCTAGAGGAGTGAGAACGTTGGATGGTACAAATACCTCTGTCTACAAAAAGCAGCATTGGCTGGGCACGGTGGCTCACGTCTGTAATCCCAGCACTTTGGCAGGCCGAGGCGGGCGGATCACCTGAGGCCAGGAGTTCAAGGCCAGCCTGGCCAACATGGTGAAACTCCATCTGTACTAAAAATACAAAAAATTAGCTGGGTGTGGTGGCATATGCCTGTAGTCCCGGCTACTCAGGAGGCTGAGGCAGGAGAATCGCTTAAACACGGGAGGCAGAGGTTGCAGTGAACCGAGATTGCCCCACTGTTCTCCTGCCTGGATGACAGAGAGAGACTCTGTATCAAAAATGAAATAAATTTTTTTTTAAAAGGAGCATCAAAGGTTTTTAATTTGGGGAGTCACATGATTAAATCTGTATGAGAGATTTCTCTGATGATAACGGAGACAAAGCATGAGACATGGTTAGGCTACGACAGAGGATGAAGACCTGAGATCAGGGGAGTGACCAAGAAGATGAAATGAAGGGGCCGCGGGAAAGAACGGGCATGAGGGATTAAGAGGGGACTGGGCAGAGGTTTCTCAGCTATCTGGCTTGGGTTACTGGGTAGATGCCTTTACTCTTACTGAAGACATGGAAGGCAGGAAGAACAATGGAGACGTAGGCTGGTTAACTCTGATCAATTGTTTGATGATTTCAATATACATGTATTATAATAATGACATATTAAATTACTTAAGATTTGGGTTCATGACCCTTCCATGTCAAAATACATCCTTGAGTCAAAAAACATAGCCTTGAATCAAAAGAAATTGATTTTCTTTCTGTTAAAAGACAGAAAAGTCTTTCTCTGAGAAGTGGTATTGCCTTATATTTGAAATAACCTTGTACAATTTATACCAATCTTGAATATTATTAAAAAATTAGAGGTAGGAAAGGATGTTAAATATCTTCTTGCTATTGGTTGAGCGTGGTGGCTCATGCCTGTAATCCCAGCTCTTTGGGAGGTTAAGGCGGGTGGATCACCTGAGGTCAGAAGTTCAAGACGAGCCTGGACAACATGGTGAAACCCCATCTCTACTAAAAATACAAAAATTAGCTGGACATGATGGTGGGTGCCTGTAATCCCACCTACTCAGGACGCTGAGGTGGTAGAACTGCTTGAACCCAGAGGGCGGAGGTTGCAGGAGCCAAGATCACACCACTGCACTCCAGCCTGGGTGACAGAGTGAGGCTCTGTCTCACCCCCCTGCCCCCAAGAAAAAATCTTCTTTTCAACTATAACTTAAGGAATGAAGTCATCTTAGCCCAGCAGGAGTATGAACTTTCTCCGGGGTTACGAAACTGACTGCTGGCAAAGTAAAATCGAGAACCCAGGGCTCCTGACCCCAGCCTGGAGTTCTTAGTAGATCCAGCTTGAGTCAGAAGGAAGAAGGGGCTGGTGATCTGAAAGAGGCTGAATCCCTCCCACAGTTGTACTGCTTCAAATAAACCTTATTGTTCCCATCAGAAAGAAAGCAGCAGATCTTCCTGGGCTTTTAAGAAGTTTTTCAAATTCTAGGAATTGGTTTCACATTTGTAGTTTACAGAGCCACATTAATAGTTGCCGTTTGCTGACTGCTGACAACACCCTAAGTGAAGTTAAAAACACTAAGTAGCATTTCCTCATCATCTGACCTTTCCAACATTTTTATTTTGTTCTGGGCCAAGGTAGCCAAAGGCTTCAGGAATAATCGACAGATAATATTGAAACAATTTTAATTCTACCCTAAATTGAGGTAAACATCAGAAAATAATTATTCTGCATACAAATCTTAGGCACTGTGTTAAGATGATCTCTACAGTAACTCTTCTTGTTTCCACTGTAAAGATTGGGAAGTGGAAGAATTATTTTTAGTTTGTTATTCATGGGCTGAAGTTTGAGTTCAGGTTGTGGTAATACAATTAAAGAATTCATTTTAATCAAGTATGCAGGATGCTGATAAAATAACTTTAATGAAGAATGTTGAAAACATCTAAGAAATGTAACTAAATATATAATGGAGAATTATAATATGCAAAAATGTAAGTTAAGGCTCAATAATTCATATTGGAAAGGTGCCCTGGCTAGGAAAGGACATTCAGGGAAAGGGAGAGCCGTGATGGATCTCAGCATCCTCCAGCCCAGAGCATCCCTGTAAACATGGATTCATTCATGTGATGCTAACAGAACACCCAGGAAAACATCAGCAATATCACCAGCTGGCACAATGGCAAATCAAGCAACGATTCTTGAAACCAGTCTGCTTGAATTCTTCCTATAGGATCTAAAGTCCACTGAGAATACTGTAGAAGCCATTCTGTGTCAGAAATTTTACATTATTTTAATGAAATGTAAAGGATAGAAATGTAAGAATGCTTTCTCTTTTTTTTGTTGTTGACATTAAGTCTCACTCTGTAGCCCAGGCTGGAGTGCAGTGGTGCGATCTCAGCTCACTGCAACCTCTACCTCCCAGGTTCAAGTGATTGTCTTGCCTCAGCCCTCCTGAGTAGCTAGGATTACAAATGCACGCCACCATGCTCAGCTAAGTAGAGACAAGGTTCACCATGTTGGCCAGGTTGGTCTTGAACTCCTAGCCTCAAGTAATCCACCCACTTCAGTTTCCTAATGTGCTGGGATTACAGGCGTGAGCCAATGTGCCCGACCTCAGAAGGTTTTCTAATGTTAAAATAGAATCCCGGTACTTACTTGAAAAGGCTGTTAGGAGCACTTTCATGAAACACAGCAATATGGTATAAGCTCTGTTTTTTGAGGTCAGAGACTGACTAAAACCCTCTGGATATTACTAGGAAGAATCTAGCATTTCCCTCTCTCCTTATTCAGTTGGTGAGAGTGTTCACAGTGCTTGCATCATAATTGCCTAATTGGGAAGGGTCTCTCGCAAAGCTCACCCCAAATACTACTGCATACAGAATAGGGGATCTAGGACTGGGTCCCCTCTAGCTCTTTGAAAAGTCTTTACCCCTTTCCTCCTTTACACTATAGGAACTTGGGGCTTAGAAACATCAGCTAGCTAAATTTTATGGCAATTAAAGCTGTATTAAGCTATGCATATGTTTTTTAGGGTAGTTCTCACAGTAGAGTACGCGAACTGTTGATTCAATCGATTATAAAGAGCAACCTTTTCCAATACGGTTACCACAGCCTGGCTGGCTATGCGTATGTTTGGTTAGATGCATTTAGTTCCTGAAAGGAGGATATAAAACAAAGGCTAGCTATCTCTGTTTTTTTTAAAAAAAGGCCATAAATTTGTAACATTGCAGCAGACTTTATGAAGTCATCTTCACAATTCTATATTATTGACAGAATTGTTTCATTGTCAACTTCTTTAAGTTTTACCTTGGCAAATTGCTGCTTATCAAGTGATGCAAAATTTAACATAAAAAGAGAGATAAGGTATAATCGAAAGAGCACTGAGACAGGAATCAAGAAAGCTAATTCCTAACAATTGCTTGAATAAGAAAATAAAAAATTGTAACACATAAAGCATACATAAATAATATTATCTATTACATCTATAGACGGCAAGCTAACGCATAGGAAATTATCTTTTTTCCAAGTTAGGTCTGTCATCTTTTCACAACTTCAATGAAACAGTCTTAGGCTTAACTACAAACATCAAAGCTATACAATTGCAAGATAATCATAGAACTTGACTACAGACAGAGTTAACAACTAGTTATTATAGGTTAGGTGTGTGCTCATCCCTATAATCTCAGCACTTTGGGAGGCTGAGGCGGGAAGACCGCTTGAGCCCAGGAGTTCAAGAACAACCAGAACAACAAAGTGAGACCCTGTCTCCACCAAAAAAAAAATAAATAAATAAAAGTTAGCTGGGTGTGTGATGGCATGTTTTGGCTGAAGTGGGAGGATCGCTTGACCCTGGGAATCAAGAGGCTACAATGAGCAATGATTGTGCCACTGCACTCCAGCCCAGGTAACACAGCAAGAGTCGGTCTCAAAAAACAAACGATTATATTAAAATTTTTTCTCAACTGTTACCTTACCGATTCAGTGTTTTTATAAAAATTTAAGTTTATGAGATGACATTATCAAAGTGATCTAATAAATAGGTGTGCCAATTAGACTGGTGAGCTATAGTTTCTTTAATTTCACTTTAACTTTAAAAATATAATAACATTAAAAATATAGCACCATGGCTTGGTGCTATGGGCTGAATATTTGTGTCTTCCCCAAATTCCTATGTTGAAATCATAAGCCCAAGGGGATGGTTATTAGGAGGTGAGGACTTTGGGGAGCAATTAGGTCATGAAGGCAGAGCAGAGTAACATTAGTGGTCTTGTAAGAGAGACCACAGAGAGCTAGCCAGCTTCTTCTACCATGTAAGGACACAGCCAGAGGGCACCTTCTATGAGAAACAAGCCCTCACCAGACACGGAATCTACCAGCACCTTGATCTTGGACTTCCCAGCCTCCAGAACTATAAGAAAATAAATGTCTGCTGCTTATAAGTCATATTGTTTACGGTATTTTGTTATAGCATCCCAATGGACTAAGATACTTGGATTCAGAGTTCCCTCCCAAGTAAAACACTGGGAAGGGCTTGGAGAAAATGGTGGCCATGTGTCAAGCCTGAAGAAGTATCATCCTTCAGACACTGAAGATGCTGGAGTCAGCATTCTTGGCACACTCCAGCATCGGTCCTTGCAGTGGGGGAAGGCTCTTCTTCACACAGCAGACATGGCAGACAAAATGGACACAAATTAAAAGTAGGTACCCAACAGTCAGGTGCAGTGGCTCATGCCTATAATTTCAGTGCTTTGGGAGGCTGAGGTGGGAGAATTGCTTGAGCCCAGAAATTCAAGAGCAGTCTGGGCAACATAACTAGACCAAGTCTCTACCAAAATAAAAATAAAAACCATATGAAAGTAGGTATTCATAGTGCTCTGTGTCCATTAGACATTAGTAAAAGGATTCCAGTTGAGAAGAACATGATTTGAAGTCATCGTTATTCCCTCCTCTTTAAATCCATTAATCTTCCATGTTTCAGGTTCTCTATGCAGCATATTAATGCCTGCCACAAAGGTGCTGTCAACCAGAATCTTCACTGAATCTTCTTGGTCTGAATTGCACATATCTCAGAAGAGAGTAGAAAATGCGTAAGGGCACCGTGGCCCAGGCATTGACACTGTCACAGATATAGCATAATTACTCGCTATCAGATAAGTAAAATGCTGCTAACGCTCAGTGCTGTGGAATAAGAATTTTCCATGTTTACTTTTTAGCCCTTTTTTACCAAAGAAATTCCAGAAGGTGCTTTTAACACTAAAGGAAAGCTTAAAGACCTACCCCTCACACACCCATCAACCCACCCTGCCTCCTGCCTCAGAAAGACTTTAAACAGTTTGTTTTAAAATGAACCCGTAAAAGTAAATGGACACCTAAGTCATTACCTCCAAGGAGTCACTTTCACAGTCTCCTTCCTCTGTGCTTCTCCCCTTCTCTTCGGTAATGGTGTTCACCATCTCAAAAAACCTACAATACGAGTTAGCACATGAGCTTCATAACACATACAATCGTAAACACAAGCAAATACATCCCAAAGTGGCTTCAGAACCAAAACTGAGAGCTAAGAGAGTCTCTAGAACCAGGCAATAAACACACTCTCACGATCATGTGAAAAATATAATTTTGCAAAAAGAAAATACAGGTTGGTAGGATTTTCTAGAAATTTCTAACCTAATGCCTCACTTCAAATACATTTTTCTTCAGGAAATCTTCCTGTAAAGTATTTTTTCTGGAGACCATTTCAGAGACAAGCAAAGTCATGACAGTGAGAAACAGATTGGCAGCCTGACTAGCTATGGCTAGTCCATTCAGAGACGAGGCTGTTGGTTCACAGACAAAGCCAGGAAGGCCTGTAAACAAAGGCTGATGATCCCACAGGCAGGTCATGCTATGCGATGCCAGCCCAAAGGAAGAGGAGGTTATAGCTTGATAAGAAAAGTCTGCCTAACACATCTCAGAACCTTTCTTACCCATTCATCTGTCTGTTCATTCAACAAATGCTCATTGAGTGTCTACTAGGACAAAAAACTGTTCTGGCCATTGAGAACATGATGAAGAACAAAGTCTACCTTGGAATTTGGACCCTATTTATGGAGTTCCTATACGGTGCCAACTTTTTCACTCTTCCTATCTCTATACACATTTCTTGGAGGTCCATGTCAAGAAAAAAAACTCCCCAAGCCTGAATGAAATAATAGCATGCACTCATGATGATTAAACAGCACAATGAGTGAGAGAGAAAAGCTAGTTCAACCAACAGGAAGAATAAAGTGAAAGATCTAAAAAAAAAATCTGGCCTTACAGACACGATTTATGATCTAGGGTAAAGACTTGCATCAGCCACTCATGCAGAAATTTTCAATATGAACATCTCAAGGCAGAATCTAACACTCAACAGTGGGATGGTAGCACAGTGTAATTTTCAGGAGCTAGCATTCTGAAGTCTCCCGTGCCATGTTCAAATCCCAGATTATTATGCTTACTAACTACACGATTTTAGGCTATACTCTCTAAGACTACTTTTTTTTTTTTTTTCTTTTTTTTTTGAGATGGAGTTTCGCTCTCGTTACCCAGGCTGGAGTGCAATGGCGCGATCTCAGCTCACCACAACCTCCGCCTCCTGGGTTCAGGCAATTCTCCTGCCTCAGCCTCCTGAGTAGCTGGGATTACAGGCACGTGCCACCATGCCCAGCTGATTTTTTGCATTTTTTTTTTTAGTAGAGATGGGGTTTCACCATGTTGACCAGGATGGCCTCGATCTCTTGACCTTGTGATCCACCCGCCTCGGCCTCCCAAAGTGCTGGGATTACAGGCGTGAGCCACCGTGCCCGGCAAGACTACTTTTTTTTATTCTTTTCAACGAAGATATTAATACTACCCATCTAATAGGGTTTCTTTGAAGAGTGAAGCAAGTATTAGTTCTGGGGCACACACTTCATAAATCTTAGCTGCAACTATCATAGAAACAAGTCAACGCCCTTGAGAATTTAAGTGTAAGTAGAAAATTAGTCCATAAAAGAGCTAGGAATTTTCTTATTTCCAAGTGTTTTCTTTTTCCCTTACCACATGTTTTATGATAATAAAGATAAAGCTCGAGCCAAGAATTGTGGATTCAACAAACACTTTTCTTTTTCACATCAAGATAAAAATGAATGAGTGTATATTGTAGCTAGCATATCGGTCAGTTATAATGAAGTCAAATAGTAATTATTTAAATAAGACCAATCCGCAGCAAAATTCTGAGTCCAAACTAACTTTCATTTACCCTTTGGCTTCTAAATTATCACTGACTTCACTAGTTTCCCACAGTCAATCACAGTGTTCTAAAGAAGTAAGAAGAATTTAATTATTAGCCCAAGAGACACATACAATGGAGAAAAACATAAACATACAATGCAGTCCATGGATTTTTGCATGATCTCTTTTAGTGCTATAGATCAGATCACTGGCTCTTAATTCAGGCTTCATCCCCACCAGAACATCCATTGTAATTAGTCTGGGGGGGACATTATTTTTTTTTAAAGCTCACCAGGTGAATCTAACTAATATAAGCCAAGGTAAAGAGCTAATATTGTGGATAATAATGAGATGATTTAAAATAATTTGAGGATGAAAATTCTGGTAATCATATACAGTAGGTGAACACTTGAAATATGAGTTATAATATTTAACAATTAACCAGTAAGTATTGGTTAATGTTTTATCTATGGGGAAATAAGTTATGACTAAGATACAGTCTGACTTATTAAAGAGAACTCCTCGAAAATCTATTAAATTCATGACATAATTATAAAATATTAGCCCAAATAAAATATTTATATAACCCCATAGCCATGAATTCTTCACAGGAGGTCCATGTTCACCCATTAGTTGAAAATAATGATCAGGTAAGAAGAATCTTTTTCACACACAATGACTAATACATACTTTTTACAATGAAGTTCTGTACAGAAATAGATTTGGAAATCATCAGAATTGTGGAGCACATACAGAAAACAGCATCTTTCTTCAAACTTAGAAATACTGAAACAAACAAGCAAAGAAGCATTATTCAGAAAACTATCAATTCTACGGTCCTATGATGAAAAAGAAATATGTTTTAAATTCAATCCCATTGATATCAATGTTGTTTATAACAAGAAGTTAGAAATAGCACTTTAAAAAGTGGTATTTCCCATACCGCACTACTAAAAATTATTTACTCTTCTGAGAAGTATCCTCCTTCTCATGTGTGCAGAGGAGGGTGCTCTAGGGAGTTGTAAGCACACATAAACCACACATCCTTTCAACAGAGCAGGGAAAGGTGTCCTGCCTGCTACACTATTCTGTGTGCTGGGAGGAAAAGCATAAATACCAATTGGCTGGCTGACTTCAGTGATTCTGGCCCTATGCAATCTGTGGAACAACGAAATGTTTCCAAAGCTGGGCAGGCAATTTGTGGAGGCAGTAAAAGCACCTCATTCGTTATAGAGATTTTAGAGGAGTAAAGCCATGTGCAAGCGCACTTGGTTAGGACTCAGCGGGTGGCTGACTTTACGGCAATATAAAACAATTTTGGGTCGACCCTCGAGACCATGCTGTTTTATGCCAGGTGTTGGCAACCATTTTCTGTAACAGATCAGATAGTAAAACACTTTAGGCTTTTCAGGCCAAACTACGTAATTCTTCCACTGAAGCACGAAAGCAGCCTGAGATGATGCATAAATGAATGAACATGGCTGTGTTTCAATAAAACTTTATTTACAAAACAGGTAGGGGACCAGATGTAGTCCATAGGCCACAGTTTGTCGACCCTTATTTTATGCCTTTGTGCCTGCTGTTCCTTCAATTTGGACCGCATGCCGTTTTTTACTTTTAAAAGAAACTCTATTCACGATTTAAGGCCCAGGTTAGACCTTACCTTCTCTCCCTGCCCTACTTCTGCCCTAAACAGAAAGACTTCCTCTTGCACCTGTGTCCTCTGAGTATACTTCTTTCATTGCTCTTCTCAGACGGTATTGTCATGAGTTGTTACATGTCTGTTCCTCTCCCTTGCTGGGCTGTGAGCTCTTTAAGAGAGGAGTTGATGTCTTGTTATTTTTGTACCTTCGGCAGAACGGGGCTCAACATTCGACACACAGCTCGTGCTCAGTTAATGCCCACTAACTCAAGCTGTGCATTTTCCGAGGAGATGCTAGGCAAGCTGCTAACCTAGCTGGATTTTCTTCCATAGTTTGTCATCTCTTCTTTATGGAGGAGGAGGCCAGGAAAAATGAGCTCTCTTTGAAGTCACAGGCTACAACTCAAATTTCTCAGTACATAAGCCAGCAATTGCCAGATTGCTATGTATAGGTCATAAATCACAACAACTGTTATGTAGGGCTACCACACTTAATTAAAGAAAATTAATTCATTGGAAAACAGATGTGATAAAGTAAAATTTACATTTACCACACTTTCTTAAATGGATTGCTTAAAAATGCAGCAATAAATAATGAGTGCCTTGCTAATGACTGGCTTTAAAAATTAAATATTGAGAGTACAGCTTTATTTGAGAAAAGTATCGACTGAAAGATGCATAATGAGTCAGTCCATCATCTTGCTTGTTTCTGTTCAAATCGTTCATGAGGTAACAGGTAGCCTTACCAGGAGAACTCCAATTATTAGTGACTCAGACTGCTCTACCAATTTATGCTCTAATAAAACCAATTACTATTATCATTCCAAAAGCAACAGGATATTGCATAACCAGCCTGCAAAAATCTGTTGTCTCTCATTGCTATGATGTGGGGATAAACAGTAGTAAGCACATCTAATTTGGTTTGAAACTTGCAAGAGTTGATTTAGCGTGAGCTTCAACAGAACAATTATTTGAAGACTTCACCACTCACTCTTGAGTCTTTAAAAAAATTCTTATTTCTAAATCCTAAGAAATGGCATTTTCTGAGCTACTGGCACTGTGACAGTAGTCAGAACTGCAGCTCACCACTGTAATCTCAAGATCAATGCAGGAAAGTGACCTTAGGAAATTTTTTTTTTTTTAATGGACTCCCTATCATCTGAAGTCATTCATATTAGTGGGAGGGGTCAGGCAGGGTGGCTCACACCTGTAATCTCAGCACTTTGGGAGGCCGAGGCGGGCAGATCATGAGGTCAGGAGTTTGAGACCAGCCTGGCCAGCGTGGTGAAACCCTGTCTCTTCTAAAATACAAAAATTAGCTGGGCATTGTGGTATGCATCCATAATCACAGCTACTTGGGATGCTGAGGCAGGTGAATTGTTTTGGACCCATGAGGTGATGGCTGCAGTGAACCAAGATCAGGCCACCGCACTCCAGCCTGGGCAACAAGAGCAAAACTCTGTCTCACAAAATAAAATAAAATAAGATAAAATTAGTGGCAGGACACAAGCTAGTAGATGGCATGTGTGCTTTGGATCCATGCAAGGGGAGATGAGTTCCTGGTAAACCGAAAGGAGAGAAAATCATCTTATTAAACAAACCAACAGCTCAGCTAAAGAGGACCTCCACCTGACTCAGTTTTATCTACATTTTGATTCTGGTCCACAGTTTGCATTTCCCCCCACAGCTGCCATATTTTAAGTAGGTCACAAGCACAGTCAGTTCAACCAGCAGTGAACATTTTGTTGCAAATCTTTTCCTAATGGAGATAGTGACACAGAGGAAGCTTGGGCATTTCCAGAACGATTCTTAACATTCTTTGTATTTTAAAATCAAGATTAAAAGTTCTAACCAGCCCATGAATGGTGCAGAAAAATGTCTTATAAGTAAACAAAATGTACCAAAGAAACTTACCTCACTCCCCTGACGGAAGAGGCACTGAAATTCCACTCATGTATACCTTTCTAGAACAACAAAATAGGGGTCATCCAGATGGAAAATAA
Organism: Sapajus apella; assembly: GCF_009761245.1. Taxonomy (NCBI): domain Eukaryota; kingdom Metazoa; phylum Chordata; class Mammalia; order Primates; family Cebidae; genus Sapajus; species Sapajus apella. Next base: position 13,431,519 of record NW_022436946.1, on the reverse strand, counting down.
CGTAACAACAATAATTTTGTTTAACAGCCATTTTTCCTGGCACACTATTTTTCATGGAAGAATTATCCGGATGGAAAGCACAATTCATTCTCAAGTTATAAGGGCAATGTTTACTTAATTCCTGTACTTCAATAAAACAGCTTCCAAAAGAAACTAAAAGAATTCATCTCATTAAATTCTACAATTTGATATTTAGTAACTGTTGTGTGTTAATTTTTAGGTAAAAAAAACTCAATGACCAAGGTAATGAGATTATTACAGTTGAGAAATATTTCTTTTCTGAGAAAGATAAGCATTAATTTGAATAACAGCAAGGTTTTAAAGATAATTATTTCTGCATTATCTTTAGTTAAGATTTCCAACCAAATAGGCGGTTCTATTTCTTCAGAAAGTTGTACAGCAAGAATATATGTGAACACTCATGTATACAGTGCACATCATAACTACAAGGTATTGCTACCTAATTTATGCAAAATTCAATATGCGAATAAAGTTTGAACATAAAAAATTTGATTGTCATACTATAAACATAGGTGATTTGCAGACCCAAGGTGAAGAAAAATGTGATAATTTATTTCTTGAGTTTATTCATTAAAGCTAAGTTAAATATATCAAATTCATATGTTCCTAAATTAATTACAAAATGGATCAAAAATTCCTTTTAAACTGCATGACAATATAAAATTAATGGCATAAATGTTTGTACAGAAATAAAGTAGTTGATCCATGTGTCTAAGCTGAGCAAGTATAGTACAGCAATAAACTGACCCTGAAATTCAATTCTGTAAATTTCAAACAACCAGGAAAAGGAGTTCTTATCCACCCACTGCCAGGAAGCTGAGGTCTTGCCTGGGCAAATGAGATGGGAGAGACAGCCTTCTGGCTCTGAGGTGGCTTAGAACCCTCATTTTGGCTAAAGCAACTCAAAAGCCATAATTTATATCTATAGCCCATAATTATTTGCTAGGGCCATGCAAGTTAAAATAAAAATAGATCCTCTCAAGTCAGATGTGAATTTACTAAAAAGCTAGTTTCACTGCATATCAGTCAGGTCATGAGGATGTGACCTGAATGAACACAGAGCAAATTTTGTTGCATGAAGTCCAGGAGGGAAGATACCATAAAAAGGTACTCATGGCACGTGGTGGCTCTCTGAACCAGAGTACAGAGGGTGTGAAATTAAAATAGCAGCCTGGAGCCTCAGCTGGTAATTTGGAAAGTTGCTTCTAAATCCTGTTGGCCTCAGGTGAACTTCTAAATATATATATGACCCCGAAGCTGCAGCTGTTACCTGTACACCACTTTCGTACAATGCAGCCTTATCCTCAGAGCCTGCAGCTGAGCTGCTTTCCAAGATCATGTCCAGGAGCAGAAGTGGGAGGTGAGTGCAGAGCTGAGCCAGTGTGCAAACCCACCCCTGAACACAGCAACTGGCAAATACTAACAAGAGTGCACTGGTAAAACCCATCTTCTAACAATCCTTTTCTGGGAACAGCCAAGTAGAGATTTTCCAGATTGACTGGACTGGTTTTGTAGGAAAGGAGTGGAGCATTTCCAGAATGCTTGGTTCCTGAACGGTTGCCAGTGCTGCCAGGAAACGTTCCATTTCAGTGATGTAAAGCCCAAGCCCTGGGATGGAAGGTGAAGGAGGCCTCTCTCCCCACCTACCCGTAGGACCCACCACAAGGAGGCGCTGATGAGCTACAAAGCCAACAGGTAGTTTAAAGGCTCCTGGAACCTGTCTGGGAATCAGGGAAAAGGGCGGGGCCAAAGGCAGCCCTGCAGTGATAATTAGCCCCAGCAGGCCTCAAACCAACACTTAACCTAATTTAATCAGCACAAGCACCATTTTCTAGGAACTGGTTAGCCTCAGATCCCAGGCCCCAGTTAGGGTCAGAATAGGAGCTGGAAGTTAATACTGTAATGACTGAAGGAGGCACTGGCAGGTCCCTAGGCAACTGTCATTCCCTGCAACTCCTCTGCTAACAAAAAATACATTTTGCCCAGGTTCAGGTGGCAATGTTTATGGATGGTGAAACTGATTAGTCTAAACTGGCCATGGTAAGTCCATTTGCCTTGCTGGGGATGGGTTTAGGCATAGAATGAAGGAGAGAGCTTGGTTCTCCTCCCCCGGATGCTGTCTGTGTGAGGTGATGCTTGGAATAGCTAGCTACTTAAGAACATGAGGGGAAAATCAAGAGTATGCAGAGAAGCCAGAATTCAAAATTCTGATACTGAATTCACCCTCAGAATCACCCCACCTCAAAATTATGTTTTCATCCAGGCTGGAGAGTTGTGGTATAATCATAGCTCACTGCAGCCTGGATCTCCTAGGCTCAAGTGATCCTCCGGTCTCAGACTCCCAAGTAGCTGGGACTACAGGCACATATTACCAAACCTGGTTAATTTCTAAAAAATTTTTTTGTAGAGATGGGGGTCTTGTTACATTCCCCAGGCTGGTCTTGAACTCCTGGCCTCAAGCAATCCTCCTGCTCTGGCCTCCCAAAGTGCTGGGATTACAGGTGTGAGTCACCATGCTTGGCCTGTAATTTCTTGTAATATGAAATACCATTTCTTTATTATTTAGGCTGTTTTTAGCTGGGAGTTTGTAGCAGAAAGCATCCTTGGTGGATGAGAGCATCAAATCATCTTAATCTAGAATCTTCCCTCATAGGTTTCCCGGGCCTTCTGTGAGTGGCCACTGGCTGGAGCTGGAGTGAGGGAGGAGAGTCAGTACTGAGTCCTCCACTAGACCCCTGCTTTTGTTTGAAAACTCAAGAGATAGGCTGAGGGTGCCCAAGCTTTAACCCCAAAAAGGGGGAAAAAATCTAAATAAGCATTTAAAACGTTTTGCAAATAACTTCTCTCTTCCTCAGTCTAAGGTTTTCTTTCGTTGTACACATACAGACTTTCTTCAAGGACTAACTTACTTTAAGCAGCAACCATTCATTCAACAAAGAGAGAACTGTTAAAAGATTGGGATTTCAATTAATGTTACCCCTAAATGTACAATGGCTAAGAGTCCCTGGGAATTGGGAATTGGTATATAAAATGCTTAAAGTTTTGAAACTATGAAGTATATACTAGCTCACAGAGTTATTCATTCCACATTTTAGAATAAAAATAGTGAGAGAAGGAGTGACTAAAGAAATAAGCATGATAAATGAAAAGCTACATTCTCTATTCTAATTTTAGGAAAAATTTGTAAACATTCTATAGTTAAAAACAACCCGTTTCTAGTTTAACATAAGATCTAAACTGGTTGCTTCTCTGTTAGTTATAGTTGTTTTAAGGTAACAAGGTAATAATAAAGTTTTTTTGTTTTTATTGCTTGCCCTCCTTCCAATTTTACAACTTTTATTATAAAAAATAGAGGAAATGGTAGTGATAATGAATACATTATGGATAGAATGAGGGTTTGCAAATAAATTGACATAAATTCAAAATGGAAACTGATATAAGAAAGGTTCAACTTTTGAATAAGGAGAATTTTTAGCACTAAAAGTTACAGGAAATGAGGACAACATAAATTCTTCCTGATCAAAAGATGATGAAAATGGAAAATGAACAGTTCGCAACTTAAATCTGTAATCCTATTTAATGCACTTGTTTATATCCTAATATATATCCTAATATTTCTTAGCATAATACAAAAACGGTCTCAATAATTGCCACAAAACATAAGAGAATTAATACAAGGCTGACTTTACCGAGCAAAGAACCTCCAGGAAGGAGAAAACAATATCAAATAGCTGGAAATAGTACTCATTTTCCAAAAATCTCTGGCTTACTTTCTGTTCTTTTTCTGTCTTCCAAATTCTTCTGGCTCTCCACTCATTCTCTAGGCCTCGCTAGTCGCTAATTCCTTTAGCCCCACTCTGTTTCCAAGTGTCCTTGGACAACCTTACTCTTTCCAATCAAGCCTTTGAAAATCTCCTCTCCCAGTCCCGTTCTCTTCTCCACAATGTTCATGTCTCCTAACTTCTCTGTTTCTGTGCTTTCCACCAGATGATTACTACATCTTAGCTTGTGAGAACATGTATGCATATACCCGCATACATGCAAAACAATGTAACTACTGCACTGCACTTTAAAGCTGTATCACTAACACGTATGTAGATAGTTATATTGATTATTCCCAGTTTTGGCACTGGATGATTCCACCTGGAGTCTTGCCATCAGTTTCCACGAAACACATCAAAAATGAAATTCCTCATAATTCCTCTACAACTCAGGTTTTCCTTCTAACGATCCTACCACCTTTATTGATGCAATCAAAACACCTACTCCCCCTTTTTAGTCCTTCTTCCTAATTTGTGATTAAGTTGTACACTTTTCTTTTCAAATCATCTGTCCCTTTGCAGTCACAATCATATTATTCCACTGTAGGATCTCTACCCGCCTTGCATCTAGCTAGTTCCTCTAATAGTCTTTTCTGTGACCCTCCAGAGCCTAAGACTTCAGAAATCGAATGTCAAGATCAGATCAATCTTATAGCTATACTAGCAACCATTACGGAGCGCTTGTTCCAAGCCTTTTAGCACTGTGCTAAATGATTTCCATTTATCCTCTCACTTAATCTTCACAACAATTCTATGAAATACTGTTATTCTCATCTTACATATATGGCAACTAAAGCCTGAAGAGTTGAAGTGGATGCCTAGGCCACAAAGCGGGCAAGAGCTAATGTCAACCTTCGCACCTATGCACTTTGATGCTGACCCTGGGTTCATAACTCACATTCTGTTCTGCCTTCATGCCGGCTCTCAGATTTTCAGAAACTGCAGCGATGTCCTGTTTCCTATCAAGACATGTTTAAAATTCTCCTTCCTAGCTTACATAGCACTCCAGAGTTTTATGTCATCCTGTCCACCCAACTGTACCTCCCCCCTCCCTCAATGCATTTCCCCTTGTGGAATGAGTCAGGCTCTCCAGCCCCTGAATGTCCCACGCTTGCTTTCACTTTGGTGCCTTGGTTGGAATTTTGCCTTCTTCTAATCTAGTTTGTCTTCCCGTGTTCCTTCATCTCTTCTAGTTCTACCCACAGCCGAAGTCCAGGTTCCACTTCCTTTAGGAAGCCTTCTTAAAGGACTCCATGTCTCCCTGGTCTTCCTCCTCAATGAACGCCACAGACCAAGAACCCATAGCGTCCTCTATAGGAATCAGCACAGGCCCAAAGTCCACAGAACTCAGAAAAATGCTGGTAGATCCCTCTGCCCTACTATCATCTCCACAGTGCTTTCCTCGGGTGGAACACGACGCATTTTAACATGATAGAAATGCTGCTGATGGGTTGCCGGGGCAATGACTTCTTTCAAAGTGTTTCCTCTACCACTTTGCTCGTGGAAGTTGGTCTCATGGGAAACTATGTCTTAGCAGAAAGCCTGTCTTCAAAGTCCTTTATCAAGGAAGTTTTCTGCTATGAATAAATGAATATCACAAGTAACTTTTTCAAGTGTTTCTCCATACAATTGGCACTCCTAATAATGAAAGAGAATCAAGCTTCTGACTCTGCACATAGTGGCAAATGCTGGCATGTGCAATTTGGGGCTTGTTGGCTGAAGATCCTTAAGTCAACTCAGCCTATGAGTAGAGGGTCTCTAAAATTCAGGTGCAGCCAGTCTCAAACCGTCTTGTAAAAGTGTTAGCTAGGACAGTGTTTCACAAACTGAGATTGGAGAAGGACCACTGTTCTGAAAGATCCTACTGGTATTCCTCAGTGCTACTAGATGGACTTGGTGTTGAGAATGCTGGAGAGTTTTCTCCATGCTTATTATGTAATTTTATGTTGCCAACATTTAGTGTGCCTGCTAAAATACTAAGTTACAAGACTTAACATGACCAACTTTATCTAAACATGCAACAGATTAAAACATAAATAGCATGCATTCTGGGTGCTGCTTGTATCTATTCATTTTAAACACAAGACACTGCCCTTCCAAGAAACTATAGCACTGGGACTAGCGATTTCTTGCCACTCTGACAGAGGTCACAGGGCCTGCCCATGATTGACATCCAGGAAGGATCTCTCCCAGCTGACTTGGACACATCATAGCATGGGACATTCTTCTTGCTAGATCATGGGTTTGCTGTGTTGTTTTCCTGTCGAACTTCCTCAGATGGTGGTTCACCTATGTGAGGTCTGAGAGTCTACCCCATACAATTGTCCTCAGTAGGTCTGACATGCAGATTAGGAATCTGCAATTTATTTTATTTTATTTTTATTTAATTTTTGAGACGGAGTCTTGGTCTGTCGCCCAGACTGGAGTGCAGTGGCACAATCTAGGCTCACTGCATCATCTGTCTCCCAGCTTCCAGTAATTCTCCTGCTTCGGCTTCCCAAGTAGCCGAGATTACAGGCACGCACCACTACGCACGGCTAATTTTTGTGTTTTTAGTAGAGACGGGGTTTCACCATGTTGGTCAGGCTGGTCTCGTACTCCTGACCTCAAGTGATCTGCCCGCCACAGCCTCCCAAGGTGCTGGCATTACAGGCATGAGCCACTGTGCCCAGCTGGAATATGGAATTTAATTAAACCAGCTCCCTGGGTGACTCTAGTGCTGGTGTTCCAGGGAACCACATCTTGAAAAGCACCATCCCCAGGAACCAGCTTAGCTATAAAGCCAAGTATGTAATAATTCTTGAGCTACTACAATTGAGTAACTTACTATGTTTATATCCCTATTAAAGTTGTTGCCAACCATGGCTGCACATCAGAATCATCAATAAATCTTCATAAAAATGCATGTGTCCAAGCTTCGCTCTAAGTATAAGGGATTTCAACTCAGCTGGTCTCCTGGGATCCAGGGTATTGCAGATAATTCTGATGCAGAGTCAGGTTTGTGTGCCCCAATTCAACACCAACAACCTCCCAAATGATTACTCACATGCCATTTAAAGAGCAAAGCAGGGTTAAACTCTGGGGTTTCAAAGTTAGGATTTAGTCCACGTAATATGTACACTGCAGTGATTTATAATTTTTTGTTGTTAATGTAGTTAAGATATATTGAACATTTATTACATACCTGGCTCTGTGAAATGCACTCTACCAAATTATTTCATTTAACCTTCACAACAACCTTTGAGTGGACATTATTATCTCATTCTACATATGAGGACACAATACTTTGGAGAAGCCAAGTTGCCCAAGGGCAGTGGTGGGATTTGAATCCAGGTCTATTGACTCAAGTCTACATGTAAAAAAAAACTGTGGCCAGGTGTGGTGGCTCACGCCTATAATACCAGCACTTTGGGAGGCCAAGGCGGGCAGATCACGAGGTCAGGAGTTCTGAGAACAGCCTGATCGACATGGTGAAACTCCGTCTCTACTAAAAATACAAAAATTAGCCAAGTGTGGTGGCATGCACCTATAATCCCAGCTACTCAGGAGACTGAAGCAGGAGAATCTCTTGAACCCAGGAGGTGGAGGTTACAGTGAGCCAAGATTGTGCCATTGCACTCCAGCCTGGGCGACAGAGCAAGACTCCGTCACAAAAAACAAAAAACAAACCAAAACAGCCCTGCAAGCCCATCCCAAATTTACTTCCTGATTCCATATCCTGCTTTATTTTTCCCTTCTCATCATTGAATATACCTATTTTTTTAAATTGATTTATTGCCCTCTCTGAGTAGGAAGCAAGAACCATGAAGGCAGGAATTTCACTCATTTTGGACACAGCTGTTTCCTGAGGGTCTAACATCATGCCTGGTAGTTCCTGGACCAGAGTAAGTGCTCAATAAACATTTATTAAATGAGTAAGTCAATGAATGATGGTTAAATAAAATAAAATTATAAGGACATTTTGGAAAACAATTACGAGAAAGAAAATAAATGAACTATTTTTCCACAAGACTTCTCTTGTTTCTGTTGGTTTATCCTGTGAACTGAAGTCAGATCCTGAAAATGTCTGTTTTTAAAAAATAGGATGATTTGTACATGCATTAAAACGGATGAATAAAGAAGTGGAAAGGCTTATCCACATGACTCTTAGGAGCGGAAGTGAGACTGTTTTAAGATCCTTCTCAAAATAAGTGGTCGCACAGCCCACCTCACTTTGTGCACAGCACACTGAGTCAGTGGCTAATCCGAGATTTAGCAACTACTTAGATAACCAAACAGCTAGACGTGACGATAGCTATAACAGCACCAGTGTAAGATTAAAAGTGGCATTCTGACAGGCTTCCTAAAATTAACATATGCCTCTTTTATGTCATGTATTTTAAGTATTAGTTCTTTGATGCATAACTTCCAGCAGGAATTTACAAAACAGAACGCCATCTGTAATAAAAATCCAAATAGTTCAATGATATTTTATTAGTATTGATGAAAATTCATAATTCAAATGTAACAAGTTTTATAATACAGAATGCATTTATGCCAAGACAGACACGCAGCTGAGCTATTTCTTCTTAACTCACACAGACGTTTGCTGGAATGTGTAAATGGTAGAAGGTAAAGTCCTTTGTTAGTAATGCTCTTGTGTTAATAATTGCACAATTTACCTTGTCATCAGGAAGCACGTGCCAAATAGATATTGTTTTTTCCTCAACTTCATTGTTGATAGACAAATAAGAAGGCTGATAGATTTTGGTTGGTTCTAATATTAATACCTTGAAAAGATAAGGCAAAGAAACTAGCGTCAGTGACTTCAGATTGAAACCACTTAGAACTGCTGTAACCCCCAGCCCCAACGTAGAGGATTATAGGATGAGTCTCTGACTCTGTTGCTGGAGTAAACCATTTCAGTTTGTCTGATTGCTGTTTTTCCTATAAATCCTTCAAGCATTTTACAGTATTTATCAATGATCATAAGGTTCAATAATGCATTACCTTGTATTGCTAATAAACTTAGAAACACATTTTTGAAGCCCATATATTGGTTGAGCTATCCTGAGGGAATCTACTAGTGATTAACTTTTAAAAAATCTTCTATTTTATCATGTACTACATAAGCTATTTCTATAAATATAAATGTGTCAAAGAAAGACAGAAAAGGTCCATACATAGGATGTCACATACTTATTTTAGTTTTTCTGCTATCACACTTTATCATACAGATGCAGTAGTATGGTTTTCATACCCATGTAAATAAATTTAGAAATGGTTTTGGTTATTCCTGAAAGAGTTTTATATATAAATCAAAGAAACAAACTTAGCTATATGAAATAATAAACACGTTTTTTGCACTGCCTTTTGGATGAAACTGGCATCTTCAATAATGATATATTTAGCCTTGTAAGAGAAAAAGAGAAATCAAATTTGCTCCTATTTTAAAGTTCTATGAGGGGTATGTGATAAATGAGTTGAGAATCTCCATCAAAGGACTGCATGAAGTAGTCTATTATTACTAATATCTCACCATTGAAGTGAATAATACTAAAATGATACATATGGCCTGATTGCAAAGGCGCTACGATTCATTATCTACTTGTAGAGATGCTTAAAGACATCTTCCTGGCCCAAATGTCCTAGGCAAACTTCGCTAGGAATGTTTAAAAAAAGAAAAGTCAATATGTAACTAGTAGAGAAACTGGAATAGTCTTTCTACTCTACTGGTTTAACACTCAAGAAGATTACCCTTAGAACTAATCTTGAATCAAGCGAGTTTTCCAAATAAAAGTGGAGGAAAACCCCTTCAGACGGTTCCATTAATAAGGAATTACAGATTCATTATACAGTAAAACATGAAATGGACCCTCAGAAAGAAGGTACAAGAATCTGGGCATATTTGTTTTACTCTAAACTTACCCTAACAGTGCATATACTTAAGGTACAGGTAACTCAGGAAAGGGAGCTAGAAAAACCAATTTTTCTTTACTCTGGGTATTAAAACTGTTAAGGGCTCAAAGAATTCTCAGTCAGGCTTTAGCTGTGAAAATAAGATACCACAAATACACACACAGTGAGAGTCCAGAAGGGAACAGATTCTGACTAAGGAAGAAACTCACCCAGTGAATCAAAATCTTAATTCTAATCAATAGAGAGACAAGCGGTAATGATGAATAATGAATAATGAAAATCAACTTTCCAACTAAACTTTGCAGAAATGGTGCTCTCATTTCTGAGTACTGCAGTGTATATGAAATCAAAACAATAGAGAATAAAAGGTAGGCTTCCCAAAACATCATCCAACTCTCTTCATTGACAACTCAGAATATACCCTGTGCCCAAATTATGTGGGCATACTATTATATTCAACAGCAGAAAAGAACAGCACCAGCTCCTCTCTTGTAAAATTATGTCTTTGTTGTCACCTCAATATTTCTAATAGATAAAATCTGAACTATGTGTCCCTCACTTGAGATAGGAAATAAAAACAAGGTTGTAGCTAGCACTGTCTAATTAATTTGTTGAGCCCTTTGCTTTACTCTTGAAATGACAAAATGTGAGAAATTTGTAGCACACATTACGGAGGTCACAGAAAGGCTGGAAAAAAAAACAAGGAAATGGAGGTACTTTGACAAGGCCTTCACGCTAGATATAACTCACTTATGAGTTTATATATTCTTACTTTTAGTTTCTTGTTTTTAGGTTAACATTATAATTAACTGCTAATTTCATGTATCTGAATAAAAAAGGAAGACTGCAAGGCCTATAAAGAATAGATATTAACCAGATGTTTAGGTTTCTACAGCCTTTTAAGTACAATATTTCTCTTCTGCCTCTCTCCTGCCATTAGATAATGAGTTCACAGTCTCTAGATTTTTCAATGCAAGGAGGAAAGAAAATATACCAAGACGAGAGGTAAGAAAAAAAGAATAAATCAAAATGATAAATGATGGTACTATTCAAATCATTTCCCAAATAAACTTTCAACTTTCTTTTACCCAGAGCCACAGTTATTTCTTGGAGAAATTAGAATGAATATAGTATTGAGATAAATAAAAACAATCAAATAATATTTTCTAAAATAGGCCATCCTGGATTTTATTTAGATGCATTTCAAAAGAAGGAAGGACAATGTTATCCTAATCAACACCTACTGCAACCTTGTAGTGTGAGCCATGGAAGTTGTGATGCTAAGGACATGACAAGTTGCAGTGACCAAGAGAGCCCCACAGGTACTAAAAGGCTGCCTTTCTCTATGAGGGAGAGCATGGGTGGCAAATTCCAGAAGCGGTCACAACTTATTACCCAAATATTGGTCCTGTTTTTCTGCTATGCTATCATCTACATTGAGATTTAAAAATGATCCATATGGCTTCCATTACCTTTTAAAACAATATCTTTGCAGTTTCTGTAGTGCTTCATCACACACTTAAATACAGGAAAACACCTGGCTGGGCACGGTGGTTCACGCCTGTAATCCGAGCACTATGGGAGGCCAAATTGGGTGGATCACGAGGTCAAGAGATTGAGACCATCCTGGCCAACATGGTGAAACCCCATCTCTACTAAATATACAAAACTTAGCTGGGCATAGTGGTGCATGCCTATAGTCCCAGCTACTCAGGAGGCTGAAGCAGGAGAATCACTTGGACCCAGGAGGCAGAGGTTGCAGTGAGCCGAGATCATGCCACTGCACTCTAGCCTGGCAACAGGGCAAGACTCCATCTCGGAAAAAATAAAAAAGAAAACATTCAAGTGGTTAATCCTAAAGCAATTTCCATTAAATGTGGAGCTTCTTGGTAGACTGGCATTTTCTGTAACTCACACAGGTGAAGTCGCTGTAAGAACATTCAAGAAGAACTACAACTATGGAAAAGAAATTTTGAGCACCTGAGTTATGAATTATGATATAGGAATAGTATTTAGAGCTGAGTGGGAAAACACTGCATTTTAGAGTCCTGTCACAAAAAGACCCCAAACAAGCCACGAAGTTTCAAGAAGGAAATGGATTGCTGAGAAAAATCAAATATGCCACAAATACGTTGGCACGATAATAACAAACACCTATGTGCCTACCACTCGCAGATGATAACTAAATGTTAACATACTTTCATATCTGCTTCAAAATGTTTTCTAAAGAACGAAGATGTTGTAAATAAAGTTGAGGTCCTCAGGATCCCTTACACAATCCTATCATCCCCTTCCCAGATAATTTCCCAGAATCCCAGAATATTCAGCAATTCCTATGCCCACCAGCAGGCTCGAAAAATGCTCTTGTCTCCATACCAGTTACAACTGCTGTAAAATGTTTTAATTCTTTGAGTCCAATGGGAAAAAAAATAGTGTCTCACTTAATCTGCTTTTTCTTGACTAGCCAGAAGTTAATGATCTCTTCACATTACTTTTTTCTTTTTCTTTTGCTTATCAATTTATAGGATTTTTTTTGCATATTACCTAAACTGACTATTTTCCACATTTTTATAAAACATTTTCTCCTTCTAGCAGTTTCTATTTGGCATGCTCATGGTGTCTTTTTTTTTTTTAATCAAACAAAAATATCAATTTTTTAGTGACTTTTAAGTTCCTTTCTTGCTTAAGGATGCCTTTCTCAACTGGTGTTTATACCTATATTCTCCTAACTTCTCACTTAATATATTCTATTTATTTTTTATATTCACTTATTTGTATTTATATTATGACAAATTCTGTCAAATATTTTTAATTAACATATTTATATTATGAAAGACAAATTCATATTAAACTAATTTAAATGAGCTGAAAGTGACTAATTTGAATGGCTTCCTTTCATAACCAGTTTTCTAGTCCATCAAGTTAACAGTCAATTAAACACCAGAATTCTATGTTCTCTTCTTTCACTACATTTACTGCTACTCAGAGCACCAGCTAAAGGCAAGTTGCCAGCTCATTCGAAGATAAGTATTTTCCTAGGCTACACATTATCCAGGCTAGAAAATAAAGTGAAGTGTTTCAGTTAAAAGGCTTTCAATTAAAGACCCTGCTGAGCTCAAGGCTTCATCTGGAAGCAAGAGTAAAGCATGCTCATGTCAGCAATAGATTTAATTAAGTGAAGTAGGTGATCCTATCAACAAGAACAGCAAAACAAGATTTCACAAAAAGAATTGAGAACTGTCACCACCTCTGAGTATGGAAGATAGAGATTACAGAGCTCAAACAGAGACTTATGGCATCACTTTGATGTGAAAAGAAATTTGTACACACAGTGAATTGCCAGTAATTCTTTTTATTTTTTGGGACAGAGTCTCACCCTGTCACCCAGGCTGGCATACAATGGTGCAATCTCGGCTCACTGCAACCTCTGCCTCCTGGGTTTCAAGCAATTCTCCTGCCTCAGCCTCCCGAGTAGCTAATTTTTTGTATCTTTAGTATAGATGGGGTTTCACCATGTTGGCCAGGCTGGTCTTAAACTCCTGACCTCGTGATCCACCTGCCTCAGCCTCCCAAAGTGCTGGGATTATAGGCGTGAAGCACTGTGCTCAACCGTTGCCAGTAATTCTTGAATTGGATGCTGGACAGTATTAAGAACTATCAAGAGGGGGATGGCACCATCTGAGAAGAGCAATAGACTTTTTTAAGTGTGTGTGCATGTGTGTGTGCGTGTGTGTGTGTGTGTGTGTGTGTGTGTGTGTGTATGTTACACATTTAAATCTATATAGCTGAAGTCCACTAGAGACCAGCCAAAATGAGTTGCAGACCAAAAACTGCAAGTCATTATTTCCCATGGTCTAAAGTGTTATAAACAGGGATTGAAGATATTACATCTAACTCTGACCCAGCTGGGTAATGGATGGTGGGGATGGAATGACAATGCAGGTGAGCCTAATACTTTCTACTCCAATACGGGAGATAATACTGAAGACCATGCCAATACGACTGCAGGATTAAGGAAAAGCATCCATCAGTCTGACTGGAGCTAAACCAAGAGATAATCTTTGCATTGTTTAGGAAGTACACTTCACCACTTATCAAAAGGAACCAGCCAAATTCCATGGCAAAAACATAAAAATATTTCTCTGATTCTGAGAAATTATTTTTTAAAGTAAGCTAAAGCAAACCAATATGCAGGAAATAAAGACATTAACCAGGTGACTACAGTCTTAGGGCACAAAAATCAGCATCTAAGCACTGTTACAATCACAGTACAAGATGCTCTTTAAATAAAAAAATGTAATTAGATTTAAAGGAGGAGTACTCACTGGAAACCTAACCACAGTAACATCTGTCTTTGTGGCCTCCACCAGGAAATCCATCCAAAAGTCCACAAGCTCTTGCTTGGCCACAGGCTGTTCAGTAGTCAGTTTCACAAAATGCTTATATATCAAAATTGTCTCTACAATAGACTTGAGGTACCTGAGAAGTAAAAGACATAAAACATATAACACACAAATTTAGAACCACTTGTTCCCATGTATCCCAATCTAATTCTATAATTTATATATGACATTAACAGTTACACATTCATTACATTATTCATTATTTGTTACATATCATGTGCTTTCACACTTTCTTTTTTTTTTTTTGAGATGGAGTCTCACTCTGTTACCCAGGCAGGAGTGCAGTGGCTGCACTGACACAATCTCAGCTCACTACAACCTCCCTGTCCCTGGTTCAAGCTATTCTCCTGCCTCAGCCTCCTGAGGAGCTGGGATCACAGGTGTGCACCACTACACCCGGCTAAGTTTTGTATTTTCAGTAGAGATAGAGTTTCACCCTGTTGGCCAGGCTGGTCTTGAGCTCCTGACCTCAAGTGATCCACCTGCCTTGACCTCCCAAATGCTGGGATTACAGGCATGAGTCACTGTGCCTGGCCACACTTTGGATGCTTAGGCATTTTTTTGACATGGAGTCTCACTCTGTCACCCAAACTGGGAAGCAGTGGTGCCATCTTGGCTCCCTGAAACCTCTGTCTCCTGGGTTCAAGCGATTCTCCTGCCTCAGCCTCCCGAGTAGCTGGACTATAGGTGTATATGACCATGCCCAGGTATTTTTTGAATTTTTACTAGAGACAGAGTTTTACCATGTTGGCCAGGCTGGTTTCAAACTCCTGACCTCAAGTGATCCATCTGCTTTGGCCTCCCAAAGTGCTAGAATTACAGGTGTGAGCCACCGTGCCCGGCCATGCTTTCACATATTATCTCATTTCTATCTCATAAAAATTCAATAACATAGGTTATTTTATCCCTGTTTTAGAGATGAGGAAACAGGCTTAGAGGGCTTGGCAACTTGGACTAGGGCCATAGATCTGATTAAAATGTGAATTAAATCTGATTAAAATGCCTATATTCTATTTGAGGAAGGTTTTTAAATATGCTTCTTTGAGGAAGCTTTCCTAAATAGACCCTTCATAAGACATCATTATTTAGCTCTGAAGCAACTCAGCTTATATATTATACAAATAACCTCAAACCTAGTAAGACAGATGGTGCCTCGAAGGAAAAAGCTAGGAAAAATGAGGAGCGAGATAATTACAGGCGATAATGGCTATGCAGGCGCTTTGTGGACCATAAACATGGAAGTTAACATTTCATAAAAATTAAGTTAGTGGAACCTTAAGGCACTGTTTTGCAGCTGTGAGTACCATTATATAGAATAGTGGCTGTTTTCTTGTTAACAGAACCAGGATGCCTAAAATACTGCCACTGGAATGGTCATTGCCAAGAAATAGGAAATGTGACTGAATATCATGCATGCATTTATTGGTTCCTTTATTTCATATCATTTGCTGCATGCCTGCTGCTGTACATTTCTGTGGGGATAAATATTAAAAGGTGTTATAACATCATGAATAAATATCCATGGAGATATGATTAAACAGAGAGACAACTTAAAAGGTCATACACTATCAAGAGAGGCAGAACTAAAGAATGACAGAAACACTAAAGAAGGGACTTGGGTGTGAGGAAGGGCTATAGGTCAAGGTCAGCTTTATGAGCAGGTGTGATGGATGAGTGATCTCCGGGGAATGTGTCAGAGGCATGCTCAGCACATGCTCAGACACTCACGCATGAAACCGGCAGTGTGGTATGAAGAGACGACAGTGCAAACCCGGGTGTGACAAGAGCTGAGGCTAATGGCTAAGGGCAAAATGATGGACTTGATCCCTTAGGCTGTGAGGAACAATTAAACGATATTGATTTAAGGATTTCATTGCAGGAGAAGTGTCAGATGTGCATTTTTGAAAGATCATTGTGATCTTTAGAAAGATCCCGGGGGAGAATTGGCTAAAGGAGACCCGAACATGAGAAAATTTCTTTAAAAAGCCGTGAAGGCCTGAGTGGTCTCTTCCTCACATGGCTTCTGTGACGAAAACAGCCAAGTAAGTGGCCTGAGCTCAGAGGGCCTCTGGAAAGATGCTTTCACCATGTTATGGTTAGCCCTTTAAAGTCTTTACAGCTAATGGTCAATCGCTACATGGGATGCTAATTGTTTTTCTTTCTTTCTTTTTTTTTGAGACAGTCTCACTCTGTTGCCCAGGCTCAAGTGCAGTGGTGTGATCTTGGCTCACTGCAACCTCTGCCTCCTGGGTTCAAGTGATTCTCCTGGCAGCTGACACCATGCCCAGTTAATTTTTGTATTTTTAGTAGAGATGGGGTTTCACCATGTTGGTCAGGCTGGTCTCAGACTCCTGACCTCAAGCGATCCATCTGCCTCGATCTCCCAAAGTGCTAGGATTATAGGTGTGAGCCACCACGCCTAGCCAACATTGCTTTACAAAATGATTCTAAATGCAGAGGTAATTTTGTTTCCATCTCTCCAATTACCACATAGATAATGATGCGATTTGGGTGCACTCCAAGAACAATTTGAAATTAGAAAAACAAACAAATATAGGAAACGCTCAAATGTGTCAGTCAAATCCTAAGTAAAAACAAAAGCAAATCAAGAATGAAAATTCTAAATCTGAGATTAGATCACAGAGGAAACAAAAGGCATAGGTTTGGAGTAGAAGGTCTAAGAGCTGAAATGGAAATGTGGTCTCAGGCCCTGAACATAAGTTATATTTGCAGGTGCAAAATGTGTGACCTCTACATGATTCACGTGGGTGACACTTGCCAACCTGGGCCAGTGGTTGGTCAATGTGCTGGAAAGGCTAAGTCAGGAACCTGCTGACATCACCTATGTCCAAAATCACCAGAACTTATATGCAACACATTTTGTGAATATCACAATTTTTCTCTATATTCTGCATTTTATTTTATAAGCAAATGAAATCATCTAATTGTCACTTCAATAAATATAATATGGGACCAATATGGAGCCGTTTATTAAAAATAATTGTATCAACACATAATAGCTGATTATTACCATGCTGGTGTCTTCAGTTTAAAAAGCTTTTCAGATGCTTGAATGACTCTCATGTGGTCGTTAGCTAGGACACTGGCCCCCAGAAAAAATCCAACTTCCCAGTAGCTCTGGAGTTTTTCCAGGTTTCCCTTTTTACCAAGAAGGCTACTTAGCTTCACCCCTAGAATACAAACAGGAAGTAGAATGTTACAAACGCACCCCAGACAGGTAGAACCAGGTTTTCACTAAAAAGCAAAATTAAGCTTTCATTCCTCTTTTTGGATTAAAATAGCTTTGTTAAGCTGCTGATTATTAAGGTGGTTTCAGTTCACTGTGAAAAGAAATTAGTCATAAAAAGGAATGAAACACTGATACATACAATTACACCATAGATGAACTTGGAAAACATGCTAAATTAAATAAGCCAGACACAAAAAGGCAAAGGTTGAGTGCTTCCACTTACAGGAGGTACCTAGCACAGACACATTCTTAAATGTGGAAAGTAGAATAGAGGTTACCAGGGACTGGGGTGAGAAGGGAATGGGGAGTAATTGTTTAATGGGTACAGAGTTTTAATTTGAAAAGATAAAAAGGTTCTAGAGATGAACAGTGGTGTTGCCTGCATAACAATGTAAATGTACTTAACGCCACTGAGGAGTGCACTTCAAATGGAAATTTTTGTTATGTGCATTTTATCACAATAAAAAATTTGGTAAAAAAAATCAATAATAAGTCAGACTAACCAGAAAGGTCCACAGAAAAAAGTGAAAATTACCCTTTAATTTGAAAATCAAGGATAACTGTTATGGTCACTTTAATGTACATAAATCTAGAACTTTTATATATGTCAGTATATGCATAAATTAAAAGGTGATAATACAAACATTGTTGTGTAACCACCTTCTTTGTCTTTTTATAACATGGATTCTTAAATAAATTAAGGGAAATCTCATGTTTTTTATGCTGAAATTCTAACAGTTGAAGTATAAATATATACAGTATATATATTTTGCAAGAGTAAAGTGCTATAATAATTAATAACTTTAGACACAAAAAGTTATATACATAAAATGTTAAAGAAATAAGGAAACATGCTGGATGCGGTGGCTCACACCTGTAATCCCAGCATCTTGGGAGGCTGAGGTGGGAGGATTGCTTGAGCCCAGGAGTTCTAGATTGGCCTGGGCAACACAGCAAGATCCTGTCTCATAAAAAAAAAAAAAAAAAAAAAAAATTAAAAAAATTAAAAAAAAAACTAGAAAAAAAGGAAATAGACTGACAGATAATACTATCTTATTATGTGATTGTCTTAAAAGTCTTGAAATCAGGTAATATAAATACTCCAACTTTGTTCTTTTTCAACACTGTTTTGGCACTTCTGTGTTCTTAATGTTTCATTATATAGTTTCAAATATATAAAGTAGATTTTCAAGTATCTACTGTGTCTCGTGTTATTTTTGCATTTCATATTTGTTTGATTAAAAAGAATATATCCTTGTAGTATTGTTTGGTGCCACTAATATCCATCACATTAAATTGTTGGTAAAATCACCTGAGATTAAGAATGAGGCAAAAAGGTAGGATGTATCATTTCAATATCATATGGGTGCATCAGGCGCCTCAAGGACCGTCTCCGGAAAGTTCATCTCATTACATACCACTTATTAAGGATCCCAGATCTACAGACGTTTACTTGTTAACTGGCAGATTTTTGTACAGTAGAGACGTAAACCTCTGTAGAGTGGAATGGATAAATTCTTAAGATTTATGGCCTGTTGGACACAAACCAGCTTTTTTTTTTTCTTCAAACTCAGAAATCTTAACATTTCTTTGTTGTCTATGAATATAAATATTTTTTGAACTGGACATTCCATCTTGCTAGTTTCCACATTAGTTGAGTTAAATAAAATAGTTTTATGTGTCCCTTTTAATATTTGCTGAGAGTCATGATTTTATATGTGTCATTTTATATTTGCTGATAGTCATGATTTTACCTTTTTAAAAATTATATATGAATGAGACAAAATAACCTTTAAAATTTTTCATGTTACTTTTTATCATATAATTCCACTCAAACCACAAGTGTTTCAGGAAAATGTCCATTTGGGAATTATTCACATTTAGCGACGGCAAATTAAAGAGAGAGCCGCTTTGCCACTGCTGCTTCACAAGATGAAAATAAATTACACATGCATAGTTCAACATCCAAGATCTTCTATCTGGACATAACTTTTTTTTTGTTTTTGTTTTTGCGACAAGGTCTCACTCTGTCACGCAGGCTGGAGTGCAATGGCACGACCACTGCTCACTGCAGCCTTGAACTTCCGGGCTCAAATGATCCTTCTACCTCAGCCTCCCAAGTAGCTGGGACTACAGGCATGACCCACCACACCTAGCTAATTTTGGGCTTTTTTTTTTTTTTTTCCTGGAGAAACAAGGTTTCGCCATGTTGCCCAGGCGAACTCCTGGGCTCAAGTGATCCTCCTGACTCAGCCCCATTTGCTGAGATAACAGACGCTACCACAACTGGCTAATTTTAAAATTTCTTCGTAGTTTTTACTTTTTATTTCTTTTGTAGAGACAGGGTCTCACTCTGTGGGCCAGGCTCATCTTGAACTCCTGGGCTCAAGTAATCCTCTCTCTTGCCTTGCCCTCCCAAAGTTCTGGGATTACAGGCATGAGCCACCATACCCGAATGATCATTTTAAAATAAAATTTCAGATGTGCTCTTGTACCTCAGAAGTTCATTTTGTGATGGTGATTCTTGGTTTTGGCCTTGCCAAACATTTATCACATGATCGTCACACCCAGCCAGCATTTGGACAAAATGTATATTTTTGACGTCAACTAGTGTTTTAGCATATGGATGTATCACAATTTATTTACACAAATGGAGAGGGGTGGCCATTTTTATTACTGTAAACATTGTTGTACACATAGCTTTGTATATTTGCTCAATTATTTCTTTATAATAAAGTTCTAAACATGGATTTGTTACGGACAGAAGACATGCCCATTTTTAGTGTTGGTGTATTTTTGTCAAATTGCCCTTAGAAAATGCTGTACCGATTTATACTTCCACTGGAGGCATCTGACAGTAAGCTCTTACCCACACCCTTC
The DNA here is from genome assembly GCF_009761245.1 of Sapajus apella. Lineage (NCBI taxonomy): Eukaryota > Metazoa > Chordata > Mammalia > Primates > Cebidae > Sapajus > Sapajus apella. Next base: position 13,411,246 of record NW_022436946.1, on the reverse strand, counting down.
CCAGTGAGGGGGACTATCACTTGCATTCATTTTTACAAATATGACAGGGGGAAAAATGGAACATTGCCTTTTCTTAACCACTGAGATTGGCTATCTTTTCACGTTTGTATTTCCTTTGTGAATCAGCATTTATACCCTTTGCACAAACTTGTTTCTACATGAAGACATTCATCTTTTAAGTATGGAATTAAGAACATGGCTCTAATTTTTATATTTACAAGTCCTTTCTCTCTCTCTCTCTTTCTCTCTCTTTCTCACTCTCATACAAACACAGATATACAGGTATCTTAGTGCATAAAATTTGTTTTGTATTTAGGATTTTTTCCCATAGGATAGAATTTCAGGAGTACTGTTAGACTTGGTTCCAAACTACAATATTTTTTAGGTTCTTCATCCATAGGGACAAATTAATAAAGTACAATTTGTGATGTTCAATTGTACGTTTTTAACCAAGTCCTTCCAGATCAATATTTTTCTCTATTTAAAAACATGTTGATTGAATTTATAAGCAATGAGCAGTATGTCATTGGTGTGTTAACAACCAGTTCACCATTTATTTGATTCAGCTGCCTATTTATGCAATTTAAATGCTGACAATGCTGTCATTAAAATTGACTGACTTACATTGAGGACTTTTTAATAGCTTAGTTTTTATCACAGTTTTATCACTTTGCAGCTGTTACTATGTTCAAGGTTGTTTTAAGTGGAAAATGGGAGACTTTACTGAATACTCAGATGCCCAGCGCTGTGTGTATTGAAAATGGTAACTCTCTCAATCCATACATCACCACAATGAGTTAGAGATTATCTCCCTTTTTGTGCTAAGGAAAACAAATCCCAGAGAGGTTTAGCAACATGTCTAAAGCCATAAACCTCATAAGTGGTGGAGAATAGATCCTTTTCATTTTACTTTTCAATTATGAATAATCTCAAACATACATCAAAATAAATACTAAAATGAATGACCATATTTTCAACAATCGTTAACATTTTGCTATTGCTTCACCTCCCTGAATATTTTTGCTGAACCATTTCAAATTAAACTGGAGATAACATGACATTTCACTCTGAAATATTATAGCATATACCTAAAAAAATCTTCCTATATATCTTATTCCATTACTGCACCTAACAAAAACAATTCACTGCTATTATCTAATATGTAGTCCTGATTCAGATGCTTGGATTGACTCCCAAAGGTCTCTTACAGTTTTGTTTTGTTTTTTCCAAACCAGAATCCAATCAAGAAACATTAATTGCATTTAGTTTTTATGTCTCTAAAATTTTTTTTTAGACAGAATCTCACTCTATTGCCCAGGCTGGGGTACAGTGGCATAATCTCTGTTCACTGCAGCCTCCACCTCCCAGGTTCAGGCAATTCTCCTGCCTCAGTATCCCAGGTAGCTGGGATTACAGGTGTGAATCACCACACCTGGCTAATTTTTGTACTTTTAGTAGAAATGGGTTTCATCATGTTGGCCAGGCTGATCTCTAACTCCTGACATCAAGTGATCTGCCCACTTCGGCCCCCCAAAGTGCTGGGATTACAGGTGTGAGCCACCGTGTTTGGCCTCTAAATCTCTTTTAATCTAACCAATCCCTCTACACATTTGTTTTCATGACACTGACTTTTTGAAAAGACAAGGAGTTCTATAGTGCAGGAGTCCCCAGTCCCAGGACCACGGACAGGTACTGGTCTGTGGCCTGTTAGGAACGGGGCCACATGCAGGAGGTGAGTGGCAGGCAAGCAAGCAAAAAGCTTCTTCATCTGTTCTTACAGCCATTCCCCATTGCTCTTATTACCACCTGAGCTCCACCTCCTGTCAGATCAGCTACAGCATTAGATTCTCACAGAAGCGTGAACACTACTGTGAACTGTGCATGTGAGTGATGTTGGTTACTCACTCCTTACGAGAATCTAAAGACTGATGATCTGTCACTGTCTCCCATCACCCCCCGATGGGACTGTCTAGTTGCAGGAAAACAAGCTCAGGGCTCCCACGGATTCTAAATTATGGAGAGCTGTATAATTATTTCATTATATATTACAATGTAATCATAGAAATAAAGTGCACAAGAAATGTAATGCACTTGAATCACCCCCGAACCATTCCCCTCCCCGAGTCCATGGAAAAATTGTCTTCCACGAAACCAGTCCCTATTGCTAAAAAGGTTGTGGACCGCTGCTCTAGTGTTCTCATGTTCTGTTCTGTCTGATGTAACTTCTCGGGATTATTTAACTTATTTCTTTAGAGCTTGTAATTTCTATTAAGCAAACTTTAGATCTTAAGGTTCAGGTTAAACATTTTTAGTGAGAATATTTCCCAAGAGTTGCTGTATACTCAGCCAGGAGTGGTGGCTCACACCTATAATACCAGCACTTTGGGAGGCTGAGGTGGGCGGATCACTTGAGGCCAGGAGTTCAAGACCAGCTTGGCCAACATGGCAAAAGCCTGCAGTGAGCTGTGATTGTATCCTGAGCAGCAGAGTGAGATCTTGTCTCAAAAGAAAAAAAAAAGAATTATTTCAAACAGATTTTTATGCCTTTAATATCACTGCTATCCCACAATAATAAAGATTTTATCATTCTTTTAGTCTGGGCCTTTAAAAAAATAAACAAATAAATATTTTGACTTTATTTAGCTTCAAAGATTTTCCAGAACATTACATATAGACATAAGCTCTTCCAGAATAATATTTTTTTTTTAAGTCTAGGATTCATTTCTCTTTAAGTAAAAAAAAAAATCTCAAGTTAAAATGGGCCAGGTATGGTGGCTCATGCCTGTAATACCAGTACTTTGGGAGGCTGTGGCAGGAGAACTGCTTGAAGCCATGAGTTCAAGACCAGCCTGGGCAATATAGTGTGGCTCTAGGGTCTCTATTTAAAAAAATTTAATTAGCCAGGTGTGGTGGTGCACACCTATAGTACCAGCTTCTTGGGAGGCTGAGATGGGAAGATTGCTCGAGCTTAGGAATTCGAGGCTGCAGTGAGCTACGATCATACCACTGCACTCCTGCCCGGGTGACAGAGTGAGACCTAGTCTCTAAAAAAAAGAAAAATATTTTTTTTAATCTTGAAGAAAAAATTTCTTCTACAATTCATAGCTTCACTAAGATGAATGTGTTATTTTTTCCCTAAGAAAAATAAGGCTGAATATTTCTATGTCTGCAGTAATAACTCCTAAAAGAGTTGGATAGGTTCTCTGAAAGGAGGTGGTTAGACACCCAACAGAGCAAAATCTGATTGCCATAGATAGGATTCCAGTGTCTAGAATCTTTAAAAATGTGATCAAAGCCAGAACCAAGAAAAGCACTCGAATTGTGTTCACTGAGATGCCCTAACTTCTTTAAATTCCCAGGGAAAGGCAGCAGATGAAACAATGTCTACACATAAAAGGGACAAAAGCACATTCTATCAATGGCTACGATTCAAAGATGGTCTGAGGAGCCTGGTTCCTACCAAGACTGCCATCTGCTTGACCTGGTTGCTCCCGGGGCTTTGGGAGGTTCTTCCCCCAGTACCAGTGAAATCATAAGGACAGGTGTGCTTGAGACACAGATAAAGGAAATAGCAGAGGTTCTTGAAAAAAGCACCACGAAAGCACAATCTAAAATAGGAAATATTCCTGATGCCTCACAAAACACTAACCTTATTGGGAGTTGGGGGCTGAATGCAGAACCCATATCCTCAATATGAGTTTGAGCTAGAATATTAACCAGGGGGCTTTTATGAATTATGTCCTAATATCAGGATTCTGTACAACAGTATGAAACATCAAACAAGGAGATATTATAAGCTCATTTTTTCTCTTTAGGAAGTATGAAGAGACAGAAGCAAAAGATCTATCTGTTCATGATTCTTGTTCTTTTCACCAAGTTGGGTCCAGTTTCTTGATTTCTATGTAAAATACCAAGTTGTAATTACCAACTTTCCGGAGCTCAAAGGAAGATTCAAACTGGTGCCCAGCTGCCAGGAGAAGGACTGCATAATTAATTCCTGACTGTAGTGTTGGCTCAGATTCAAATGCCTTTTTGAACCTATAAAAAAACACAAATGTACAAGTTAACTTTCTCAATCAGGAAACCCTGGGTGTGTAATAGCTTCTGTTTGTATAACTCCAATGCCTGAGCAAGCTAAAATATTGCACTGGCCTTCACCCCAGAATCTGGTGTGCTATTAGGATTTAACGCTTCAGAAACTGCTTATCTTTGTCCACAGCTCTGTTGCATTCCCCCACTTAGCTCACCCTCAACCTAGTAACCCTAGTCTTTTAAAAAAATTCTCTGTTCAACCATCTACCAGAAATATGTGAATGTGAAAATTTAGTTACAAGGGCATTTGTTACAAGGTGAAAAATTACTCTAAATATCCAATAATATTATAAAGTGTAATATGAAATAACACATACTCCAAATGTTAGAAAGCTATGTAGTCATATATGTTGTAGAAGCATGCTAAATGTCCGAAGAAAACTAGCGTTTCAAAGTAAAATGTAGCAGTCTACTTGGAAGCCACCATTGGGGGGGGCGGTGTGTGTGTGTGTGCAATAAACATTTAAAAATGAGAACCCTGCACATATTTTTAAAAGCAGTTTTTGAAAACTCTTAAAATATACAGAGCATTGAGGAGGTAAAATACTAAAATGATCAATTCCATAAGAAAGATATAAAATGAAATAACGTCAATTATAAGATAAAATTAAGAAAAGCAGAGATTATGCCTCTGCACACTAATTTTGGCTCAGAGAGTTAAAAAAAGTCTTTTCTGAATATGCACAAAACCGAGTATCAACCTCTGAAAACACTTCAATATTTAAAAGGACTTCAGTGTTTGAATTCTTACTTTATTTTCAAGGTAATACTTCCTAGGATACATTTAAGGGTTTCCTTATGTGCATTATTAAACAGGCAACAATATTCAATATAATTTTACTCAAGGGCATATAAAATGAGAAAAATAAAATAAATGCCCTCGTGACTAAGAGGAACTGCCTGAGCCAATGCATGAAAAACGAAACTTTTATTTTTAAAAAAATCATGCTGAAGAAAGCATAAGAACTAAATATCTAATGAATGACCATTTGACGATACCAAAAAACGGTTATGTGGGAAAAGATACATTACAATTCTAAGACAGAAGCTTTCTCACCTAAGTCATAACTGTGTAAATAAAAAACCGGAATAGTAAACACGGTGAAAGGCACAATAGTGTATATTATAGGCACCATATGTATATATTCTTTGCCTTTATATATACTCAACATTTTCCATAATTTAAAATAAGTTAAACATCAAATGAGAAGAAAAAGTATATTTTTCTGAATATTGAGGACCATGTCTTTTTTTTTTTTTTTTTTTTTTTTAAGATCTGACTCTTTAGAACAAGCATCTCTGAATAGAAACAAAAAAAAATAAGTATTAATCTTAACTAGTTGGCTCTGATGGTTATGCACCTATGGAATATGAAAAAAAAAAGGTCCCATTGCATCACTGTAGGTGATTAAAAGGCATTTTTTAATCTCTCTAGAAGTATATGTTTCCGTTCTAAATGAAAAAAGTATATATCCCCAGACTACAGATATTCGAAGCTATATCAAGGCAAGTCACAACTTACAAGTCTTAGACTAATATGACTCTCAAAGTTCTTTGTCTTTGTTCAGAGGCAAGTATAGTGTCCCAACAGGAAAGGATTTAGGAGAAGAAAGAAGTAGACACTTCCCTTTCTAACCAATTCACATCAAGATACGGAATCTTTTTCATTAAATACACTAATTTTCCCTGAAACCAAAGAACATGAAATGTCTCTCCTAAACATATGAAAAGGAAGATATAAAAATAAAGACATATCCAAATGAATCAATAATCAATCAATATTGGCTGAATATTTCCTATGTGCCAAAACAACCTAAATGAATATTTGGATTTATATCTGTTTTTCTGTTACCACAAACAAAATACATTTTTGTATTTTAAATGAAAATATAAATACCAATAAGATATAAATACTAATTTTAAATCAAAGTATAAATACCAATAAAACTAATAATTCACATTTTTCTTGAGCTCCCCTCAAACCATGATAATAAGTTGAGTACTGTATTGAAAAAGTCTTAATGTTTCCTGGAGATTAAAAGAGCATATAGGTATATTACAAAATAAATAAATTAAATCCTGTTATATATCGTTAGTATACCACTACAGGAAGTGGGAATTCCCCCAAAGCAAGGAAGTAAGTATTCTTGGCAGAAATTTGCCAATATCAAAACTATAGAAATTTTTAAAAACTATGTATTCCTCTTAACATAACAATTATACATTTACAAATTTATACCAAGAAAAAACATTAAATGTGTAATCAGAAGCTTCATTGCAAGGGCATTTGTTACCAGATGAAAAATTACTCTAAATTTCCAATAATACTATAAAGTATAATAGGGAATGAATATATTACAAATGTTGGGAAGCTACATAGCCATTTATATTGTGGATGAATATTAAATGTGAGGGGGAAAAACTTGTGTTTCCAAGTAAGATGTAGTTGTCTACATCACTCCTGCTTCAGTAACTGGAGGAAATAAGAATATTATCAAAAATACATTTTTGCATACACTGGAGATCTATGGAAGCAACAAAAAAATCACTGAAATAAACTCCAAAGAGGGAAGTGACCTTCAAAGATGAGCTGAATTGCTGTTGTCTTTCACGGAAGCATTTGCTGATTCTGACCCTAAGATTAGGCTTGGGCTTGGCATGGGCAGAGAAACTCTGCCTATTTTAAACTTTACCAGGAAAAAGATAAACTCGTGGATTTCTTGATAAATGCATGGATTGGCATGAGAGTATAAAACCTGAAGGAGCCCCAAATGTGTGGCTGTTTTCTTCACAGGACATTTGCTGAATGCTGAGTTGTAGAGGAGGTTGGGGGGTGGAATAGAGCTGGGATGACAGAGTAAAATCTCCTGAGTATTTAGAAGAAAAGTTCCACTAGGGAAAGGAGTCTACAACAACCATAGGAAAAAGGTCTCCCCTTTAAGAAACTTACCACATTTTGGGCCGGGCATGGTGGCTCACACCTGTAATCCCAGACCTTTGGGAGGCCAAGGTAGGCAGATCACTTGAGGTCAGGAGTTCAAGACCAGCCTAGCCAACATGGTGAAATCCTATCTCTACTAAATATACAAAAATTTAGCCAGACATAGTGGTGTGTGCCTGTAGTCCCAGATACTTGGGAGGCTGAGGCAGGAGAATCACTCAAACCCTGGAATGGAGGTTGCAGTGAGCCAAGATTGCACCACTACCCTCCTGCGTGGGCAACAGAGAAAGACTCTGTCCCCCGCAAAAAACAAAATTACCAAATTCTGGAGAATAAAGAGCTAAACGCAAAACTTCTAAGGACAGATATGAAATCTCTCACAGTATTTAAGGTATAAGAAGATAGAAATTGCCTTCCTATCACTTAGAAGCCCAAGAGGGTCACAGCTAAGAAGCAGAGACAAAACAGTCAATGTCAATGAAAACTAAAACCCAAACCCAACCCGACTCAACTGCATTTGTTGAGGTAATTACCTTCTTATCCTGTCTGGCTAACAGAGGACAGGGAGAATCTCTGTGAGTGAAAATAAAATCATCTCCAAGTCTCAATAATTTTTCAATACAAAATGTCTGCAATACAATATAGAAATACAAGACATGCAAAGAGCAAGGAAGTTGTGACCAATAAACAGGAGCGAACACAGACAAGAAAAGCTGACCTAAAGATAATTCAGATACTGGAGTTTGTAGACAAGGACTTTAAGATAATTATGACAAATATGGTAAACAACATAGAGAACAAGCAAAATGGATAAAATATATAAACAACTTCAAAAGAGAATCAGAGTCAAAGAAATCACATGATCTAGCACCAAAACATACAATACCTGAAAAACCAGAATTCAATGTATGGGCTTACAAGTTAATTCAACAGAGTAGAAAAACAGTTTTGGTGAACTAAAATGCATGCAAATAGAAGGTATCTAAACTGAAGCAGAGAGATAGAAACACACACACACACACACACACACACACACACACACACACACACACACACACACCACAGAGCATAACAGAGGAGACACAGTTAAATGGGCTAACCTATGCATTACTGTAGCCCCAGAAAGAGAAGAAAGAGAATATGGAGCACAAGAAATATGTGAAGATGTAATGGATAAAAAATTTCAAAACTGATGAAAACATCAACCCACAGATTCAAGAAGCTCAGGAAAACTCAAGTGGGATAAAATAAGATAATTACAGTCTAAATGCCAAAACACATAACCAAAATCCAAAAACACAGAGGAAAATCTTTTAAAATCAGCCAGAGAAAAAAGATACATTACTTTCAAAGGAGCAATAAAATTGACAGTAGACTTTGCCATACAAACTATGGAAGCCAGAATACAACATAGTGACATCTTTAGAGTAATAAAAGAAAAAAAAAGTCTAAAAAAGATAGTTTCAGACAAAAACTGGGAGAACTAGTTGCCAGCAGATCTGAACTACAAAAAAATATTCAAAGTGCTTCAGACTAAAGGAAAGTGATTTCATTTGGAAGCACTGAACGCAGAAAGAAAGAGCATCAGAAAGAGTAATATGTGATTAGATATAAAATATATATATATTATTTAAGATCTATTGATTATTTAAATTGTTCCAAGTTTCTTTCATTGTTCAGGAGGCAGTAAAATACAAAATGTAAGGCAGACTATAAAAGTCAAGGATGCAGGTTGTAATCTTTAGGGAACACTCAAAGAATAATATGAAAACATTACTAAAGTGCCAATGTAGGAGAAAGTGTTACTAAAAATAAAGCAAGAATAGAGGACTAAAGGAACAAAAAAACATAAGACAAACAGAAAATAAATAAGACAAAGTCAATGTTATTGATATAACCCCAACTATCAGTTACCACATTAAATGTAAATGATCTAATCATTCCTAATGAAAGAGATTTTTCAAATTAGACTGAACAATAACAGGAAAAAATGCAATTGCATTCATTTTAAAAAGGCACACTGTAAATAGAAGTTGAGTAATCCTAATCGAAAAACCTGAAATCTAAAAAGCTCCAAAATCCAAAACATTTTGAGTGCCAATGTGATGCTCAAAGGAAATGCTCATTGGAGCATTTCTGATATCCAATTTTCAAATTAGGGATGCTCAACTAGCAATTATAATGCAAATATTCCCAAATTCAAAAATATAAAAAATCTAAAACACTTCTGGTCCCAAGCATTTTATGTAAAAGGTACTTAACCTGTGTAAGAACATAGGTATGTTGAAAGTGAAATGATCCATAAAGATATATCACCCAAATATTAAATGTTATCATTAAATATTATGAGACAAAATTGACTTTAAGATAAAAAGTATTATAAGAGAAAAAAATGGACATTTCATAATGATAAAGAGATAAATTCAATAGGAAAATGTCATAGTCCCAAATGTACCTAAGAGCATGGCTTCAAAACATATAAAGCAAAAATTATCAGTGAGGATATAGATTTGAATGACATTATTAGCTACGTTAATCTAACTGACTTATCTGGAACGCTACACCTAACAACTGTGTACCATATTCTGGGCCATAAAGTACTTCTCAACACATTTCAAAGGACTGAAATAATGAAAAATGTGCTCTCTCACCACAATAGAATTAAATCACAGAACAATAAAGAAAGATATGGCCGGGTGCCATGGCTCATGCCTGTAATCCCAGCACTTTGGGAGGTTGAGGCAGGCAAATCACCTGTGGTCAAGAGTTTGAGACCAGCCTGACCAACATGGAAAAACCCTGTCCCTACTAAAAATACAAAAAAAATTAGCCAGATATGGTAGCATGTGCCTGTAGTCCCAGCTACTCAGGAGGCTGAGGCTGGAGGCTCTCTTGAACCTGAGAGGTGGAGGTTGCAGTGAGCAGAGAATGCACCATTGTACTCCAGTCTGGGTGGCTGAGCAAGACTCTGTCTCAAAAAAAAAAAAGAAAGAAAGAAAGATATAATTGGAAATTGGGCAACTCACTTCATAACCCAAGGGTCAAAGAAGAACTCATACTGAAAATTAGAAGGTAGTTAAACTGAACAATATACATATGTTGTTATATACGAGATAATGAAAGTCTAATATATAAAATGTCTGGGATGCAGAACAAATTATACCCTTAAATGTAGATAATGGAAAAGGAGCAAGGTTGAAAAATCAATGCTCCAAGCTTCCATCCAGTAAACAAACAGCATATCATCTTCAAAGTGGAAGGAAGGGCATAACAAAGAAAATAGCTGAAATCAATGAAATAAAAAGCAAACATGCAATAAAGAAAATAGTGTCAAAACATGGTTCTTTGCGAAGATTAACAAAATTGATAAACTCCTAGGCAGACTTCTCATGAGAGGGAGAGAGACAAAAATTACTGCTGAGCCCTCATAAACAAAAAAAGGGGCATCAGTACAGATGACATGAGCATTAAAAGCAAAGTAAAGGATATTTGGAATAACCTTATGCCAATAAATATAACAACATGGATGAGACGAAAAAAAAGTCTTGAAATCACATAAAAGCATTACACAAGAAAAAAATGGAAACTCTGAATTGCTCCACATCTGTTACCAGAATTTATAATAATCTGAAATTCTTCTTTTTATTGTCTATCTGCTCCAAGAGAATATAAGCTCCGTAAGAGCAGGAACCTTATCAGCCTTGCTGACCAATGACACTCTGGTACTTGAATCATCAGAATACCTGACACACTGCAGGTGATTATGAAATACTTGTGAAATGAAGAAAGAATATATCCACTTCCTACCAAGAACCAGGCTGAGACAACTGGTAAATACGTCAGTTCATACAACATGCAAATAATCTTTTAACTTCCTTTTGTGACCTAAATTCTTATCTTGATAAAACTATATTACTAGAAACTACATCCCTGGACCACCCTTAAACAAGTGAATTGTGAATCACTTTCACTGTGCTCCATTATTCACTGTGTTGCATCTTAATGTTACTGGAGTACATGACTTCAATAAAAATATTGATGTTATTTATATAGCTTTTATTGATTGATTGTTGTTTATGTGGATTTTATTTACACTGAGTCTGTCATGAGAAATTCCCTTAATTTACTGCTAGGAAGAGTTTAGCTTCCTCTGAGGAATTGGTATATGATAGCTTCCTTTATTCTACTACTAAAGAGCATACTGACTTGAAGCTTAGTCATAGCAAGCATATTGATCCTTATTACTGCCATATTTACATTCTCTAGTTTCTTTTGTTAATTTTCATATACATATTATCATTCTGTTGGTTTTCTAAGACTCAAACTTGATTTTACAAATATAGATGTTAATATAATGATGATATGCATTTTAACTGAAGGTGCTGACTCAGACATTTAGGATAAGAGTGCCACAGTATCAAACAACTTGCAAATCCCAGTGGCTTCCAACTCCTGTTCATGCCACATGTCTGTGTCATGAACTCTGCGTCATGGTTCAGCTCTGCTCCACACTGTCTTCCATCTGGGATCCAGCCTGAAGGAGCAGCCTTCTCGAGGGAACGGCCAAGGAAAAAGTACATGAAAGTACATGTGGTACAATCACAAAATTGCTCTCAAAACTTCTGCTTAGAATGCTCATCAATCAAGTCTGGTGTCATGGGTGGGAATATTTAATCTTCCTACGAATGAGGACAGTGATTTCTAACAATAATACAATATTATTGTTAGAAATCACTGTCCTCATTCGTAGGAAGATTAAATATTAGATTATAGATTATAATAGATTATAATCTCTATCAAGGAAAGCTGTGATTAACATCAAAGGGTAAAAGAATCAATAGTAGCTGCCTCTGATTACTGAGGACCTACTAGGTACAAGGCATTGAATGAGAAATTTCAGGCATAATACTTCTAATTCTGACAACTCTTTAGGAGGAATTCCTTACCAATAAGGAAATTGAAGCACAGGAATAGGAAGCTATGCAGTGTGGAAGTAATCAAGCAGGAACCTTACCCAGTTCTGCTGGATTCCAAGCTTAAGCCCTTTTCTTTGTATCACTCTGTCTACCCTTTGGTTTGTGCTAACAATTTTTGTAGTTATTTCTCATTATTTTCTCAGTTTTTTTGTTTTTGTTTTTAGTAAAAGGGAGTTGAATGAAACAGGAAAAATAAAAATGAGAACTTCTTTTATATTAAGGATAAAGGTTGTATTCTATATAAAACAGAAACAGATATTGATATATTTTAAGGAAAAAATGATGTTTTTCACAAAATATATTTGATCAGTCTTATAAGACAAAAGACTAATATTTCAAAAAGACTTACATGAGAATACTATTGAAATGCACCCATAAAAATGCGCCAAAGAAGAGGTTTATATTGTTGAGAATGTCACAGTTTACCAAGAGGATACATCGATATGAATAATAAATGCCTCTATATAAAGAAATCTATAAACAATGATTAATAGTGCAAAACTATCTATAAAGATAGAGAAATAAAATCATACAGCTAAATTAGATACAACTTTAAGAAGGAAATAAATTTTAGGAAATCAGACATTTACATCTTAAAAGAAATTTAGTGGCTATATTTGAGTAACCGTATGAAGTTACTTCCACTCCTGTTTTTTGTTTTTTTTTTTAAATTTATTTTAGCACTAAACATTTGTTGAAAGGGGGCAAATAATTTTTTTTTCTTTAGATGGAGTCTTACTCTGTCACCCAGGCTAGAGTGCAATGGCGTGATCTGGGCTCACTGCAACCGCCGCCTCCCAGGTTCAAGCAATTCTCCTGCCTCAACCTCCCGAGTAGCTGGGACTACAGGTGTGTGCCACGAAGCCCAACTAATTTTTGTATTTTTAGTAGAGATGGGGTTTCACCACATCGGCCAGGCTGGTCTTGAACTCCTGACCTCAGATGATCCACACGCCTCGGCCTCCCAAAGTGCTGGAATTACAGGCATGAGCCACCATACCCAGCCAAAAGGGAGCAAATAATTTGCTTTCTTTAATTCATTATTTCCTTTAGAAGATGCAAACATCTCTTTCAGGCTTTCAAAGCAATAGATTTTTATTCAAGGATTGTCTTATGATTAGTACTGTATTTGTTACCTGATTGCAAACTAGCTTAAAAGCAATTAAGTCCTTGATTATAGAGTGAGTAATGAAGTCTTCACAAGAAAGACTTTGTCTGGGCACAGTGGCTCACACCTGTAATCCCAGCACTATGGGAGGCAGAGGTGGGTGGATCACGAGGTCAAGAGATTGAGACCATCCTGGCCAATGTGGTGAAACCCTGTCTCTACTAAAAATACAAAAAGTAGTTGGGCATGGTGGCACACACCTGCAGTCCCAGCTACTCAGGAGGCTGAGGCAGAAGAATTGCTTGAACCCAGGGGGCAGAGGTCGCAGTGAACCAAGATTGCCCCACTGCACTCCAGCCTGGCAACAGAGCGAGACTGTCGCAAAAAGAAAGACTTTTTACTTTTGGCATCTGTACTGAGACGTTCAACAAAAATCAAAAATAAAAGAAATATTCTTGAACTGATTATTTCTAGCTGGAATATCTACTTTCCAACAACGAAGACACTGAGCTCAAGTCAAGTTCTTGCTATTTTTCCTTGTTTGTGATGTAACAGTTGCGATTCTTTCTATGAGACACAAAAGTAATTAAATTAGAATTACATGTTGTTTTCTATCTCTAAGGATATTTCTGAAATTATCACTCATAAAATAACTCAGAAACAAAGCAGGACAGCATGTGAAGAAACTAATGCTGAATCACCCTGTGGCTGTGATCTGCTTATGGGCGTATAAGCCTCCAATTCAAACTACTTATTTGTGTCTGTATCTTGTTATAATAGAAAACTCAGGAACAAAATAAAAGAACCCCAAATTCTAACTATGTTTTTCCAGTCCTTTCACCACACACATACTTTTTTTTTTCCAAAAAAAGAGAATCACACTATTTTTAATGATCTGTGGTTCAACTGATGAAATATGATGCATGTTATTATGAAACATTTTTCAAAACCACATTTTCTTCTGGTATATACTTAAAATAATTGAAAGTAGAACCTTAAAGAGATATTTATATACCAATGTTTAAGGTAGTATCATTTACAATAGCCAAAAAAGTTGGAAACAATTTAAATGTCCATCAAGAGCTGAATGGATAAACAAAATGTGATATATATACACAACAAAATCACTATTCAACCTTACAAAGGAAGGAAATTCAGACACATGCTACAACATGAATGAAGATTTCAGGGCCTTATGTTTAGCGAAATAAGTCAGCCACCCATACCCCAAAACAAATATGATACTATTTACACGAGTACCTAGAGTAGTCAAATTCAGACAGATTTATAGAAAGAAAGTGGAATGGTGGTTCCCCAGAGCTGGGGGGAAGGAGAGAATGGGAAGTTATTTAACAGATACAGAGTTTCAATTGTGCAAGACAAAAAAATTTTCTGTGGATGGATGGTGATGATAGTTGCATAACAACATGAATGTACTTAATGCCACTGAACTGTACACTTAAAATGGTTAAAATGGTAACTTTTATTTGTATATATTTTACCACCAAATTTTGAATGAATGATATTCCATCCTATGGAAATGTTGTCTTTTGCTTAACGATTTCTCTATTTTTGAATATTTAGATTTCTTCTAACCTTTGGTTGGCATAAAATTCGTGAATGTCACTGCAGCTCTGTTTCCATATCTACCATTTCTTTAGGATAGTTTCCCAATGACAGAACTGGATCAAAGAACACGAATTATTTCAAAGCTTTTGATGAACAATGCCAAACTGCTTTCCAGAAAGGTCTTTACCAATTCGCATTCTCCAGGGCAGTGTAGAGAGTGACTTTTACAGTGCACCCATGCCAAAATAAATTATTTTCATCTCTTTCCATCTTTGCTAATTGATTACAACAAAAAGGAATAGCTCAGGATTTTAACTTGTTCTAATTTGATTACTCTCAAAGGTGAATAGTTTTAACATGTTTATGACTCATGTACACTTATTCTTGCAATAACTACCCCAATTCTTTAAAAAAATGCAAACCCGTATTCTAAGAAGGCTGGAAAGATGGGAAGAGATACATCTGGAAGAGCTCTGAAGAAGAAGCAGGGATGGAGCTAGGGGTTTAGATTTAATCTTTGAGGCTATGAAGAACAGTAAAGTTTAAGGAGGAAGGGAGCGACAGCAAATATGGGGAAAATCCAAATGTTTCATACAAGGGGAATAGTCACATTAATCAATTATGAATAACCTATACTGTAGGATGGATCCACTAAAGCAGAATCTTCAGGGGCAAAGAATTGCCCATTGCTGAAAAATTCCCTAAGCAATTCTGATGTTCGCAGCCAGATTCGCAAACAATTGCTTTGTTCTCTATGTGAAATCACTCCTATTCTTCCATATTCTCCTTCCCTTTCCGTATAATGCCTGGCAAATATGTCATTCTCTCACTCACTCCTCTAATAACTGAATTACATAAAGCAAGTCTTAGTTCCTCTTAGGTGCTCCATGTTTGTTAGTCAATTATGAAACCTCTACAGAGATATAGTAAATACCCTCATTCTGGCCATGTGCAGTGGCTCATGCCTGCAATCCCAGTACTCTGGGAGGCTGGGGAAGAAGGATCACTTCAGCCCAGGAGTTCTAGATTGGCCTGGGCAACACAGTGAGACCCCCAATCTCTAGAAAAAATTTGAAAAATTAGCTGGGTGTGGTGGTACACATCAGTAGTCATGGATACTTTGGAGGGTGAGGCAGGAGGATAGTTTAAACCCAGGAGGTTGCGGCTGCAGTGAGCCATGGTCACACCACTGCACTCCAACCTGGGAAACAGAGTGAGACCTTGTCTCAAAAAAAAAAAAAAATTATCATTCATAGACCTCGAGTTAGTCATACCATAACACAGCTTCATCCAATCCATCATCTGCTGAATGTGGTATTAATCAAGGTTAAAGCATGAGACTGATGTTCCAGGGCACTTGTTTACAAAGCAGCTATAGACACGTTGTGTGTTTCACCTAAGTTCCTAGGTCATCTTGGAACTACTGACCCCTTAGGAACCATAAATATCTGGTCACCAATGAGCTGGTGTCATGCTGAGTTACTAAGAACTCTCCAGGCTTTCTGTTCTAAAAATAAAAATCATCCAAAATTATTTGGGAACTCATATAATAGACACAATAAAGGACTAAGCAAAAATAATGTTACTGAACAAGAGTGAGATAAGACTCTGCAGGTGGGGAAAGAGGGGGAAGGAGGGTGGTAAAATGAAGAGAACATTGAGAAAGATAACTTGAAGCCAAGACAAAGGAAACAAGGCTAATCTGGCAAATGGAAAACTGACATTGGTCTTTATTTGTCTGTTGATTAGTTTGTTATATAACTCTTCCAAAGTAGAGCCAGCCCCATTAATAATGTAAAAACTAAATCTTTATTAGGCACATATTACTGTTTGAATAGCACTGTCACTGACGTAAAAGAAAATTAGTTGATAAGGCAAGACTCACTGTTCTTCCCCAAGTTACTATGGAAAAATGAACATATTAATGCTAAAAACAGACAATGCTTTTAATTTCCTGGCTATGGATCTTTTTCGGCATTATAACAAGAAAGACATGATTATGCTAATACAGTACAAGCACCTAATTTCCTTTCAAAGTTCTCAAAATGACTTCATATCTTCCCTTACGAATGAGAACACCATTTTCTACAAAACCAAATGTGATTTCAAGCTGAGTACTGCCTATCCTACATGCTCCCACAATATCCCTGATACATGAAATTCAGACAGGGCCTGTGTAAAAATTATAGACTCTATACATTTTCCTTCACTAGCTAAAATGTTTAGCTAGATCCAGAAAGAAATAAAAAAAAAAGGACCTTTACAAGTATTTTAGAACAAAGGAAATTTAATATAGTCAATGTTCATTTTGACATGGATAAATACAACAAATAGGTAAAGAAATAAAAAATTGGGAAGGTGGAAAAAATACAAAATTATATACCAAGGATATATTATACACCAAGGATATAACACTAAATGCTTACTAAATTTCAAGACTTTAACATATGTTGTTTCACTTAATCCTCACCACAAAGCACTCATCCCAAAGAGATTAGTCTAAACCGGTTGTAATAATCCCATCCTCTTTGCTAGTGATTTGTGTAGTTTGGGGCTGATGAAATACTAGAAGCATGAAGGTGTAAGGAAAGTCTGGAGTAGGTTTTTATGAGTATATTTTCTCAGTCCTAAGAGAAAGATACAGGAAAAGATTGCCTCGTTTCCCCTCGACATTGGTGTAGCTAATTTGGATTGATCCTGGAATGGCCACAGCCACCTTGCAAACTCTAAGGTCAGAGCCACCCATGATCACAGCAAGGGAAAGGACCTGAGCTGATGTCTCTCACCTGCTGGTTCAAGCTACACTTCAGCCAGTCCTACTTCTGAACTTCATGTTTTAGGAGATATATTTTCTTATGATTAAACCTATTGGAGTAAGGTGTTCTGTTACTTGCAATATGCCAAGAGCATTCTAACTCATCTAAACAAGTGTTAAATTTCTTTTAAGTAAGAATATGGAATTTTCTAAAGGTTAAGCAATTTGCTCAAGATCACACTGTTTCCAAGTATTGTGTCAACATTAATCCCTTGTCAGTCTCCCATTGTTCATACTTCTTCAACAAAACTGAAATCGAGACATTTTTGCAAATGTCTATTCCTGGAAACTCCAGGAAAGAAGGTCTAGGATACAGTAAAAACAACACTAGATCTGAAAAAATTAGATTTGAAATTTTATTAATCACAGGGCATCACAAAATTCACTTGACTTCTTTGAATTTCAATTTTGTCAGTTGCAAAATGGGAGGAAGTGGCCAGGTGTGGTGGCTCACATCTGTAATCCCAGCACTTTGGGAA
The DNA here is from genome assembly GCF_009761245.1 of Sapajus apella. Classification (NCBI taxonomy): domain Eukaryota; kingdom Metazoa; phylum Chordata; class Mammalia; order Primates; family Cebidae; genus Sapajus; species Sapajus apella. The sequence goes on along the minus strand of NW_022436946.1, from coordinate 13,393,266 downwards.
GCTGGGGCAGAAGTATCACTTTGCTCCAGGAATTCGAGACTAGCCTGGGCTACATAGCGAGACCTTGTCTCCACAAAAAAATAAAAAATTAGCGAGGCATGGTGGCATATGCCTGTGGTCCTCGCTACCTGGGAGGCTGAGGTGGGAGGATCACTTGAGCCCAGGAGTTCAGGGCTGCAGTGAGCTGTGATCTGCGCTGATTGACAGAGTGAGACCCTGGGCAACAGAGTGAGACCCTACCTCAATTTAAAAAAAAAAAGGAAGAAAAATGTCAGTCTTGCCCACTTCACAAGGTTCTTGTAAGCCTCCCTCATTAGTAACACGCATAGAAACTTTGTGTGAACAATAAGGGTCAATTATTATTACTATTTCTACCTATGTGAACAAATACTGCATATAACAAAATTTTCTAAATAAGTCATGGTGCATAGGAATTCAGCATAACCATTTCATGCTTATTTCTTTTTAGATTGGCTTTAAAAAGAAATTGTGGAGATCATCTGGCAATGAGAATGTCCATGGTCCTCTAAAGCAGGGTGATTTGTCAATAACACTTCCTTGGATCATCTCCAGGGGTTAAGTATGCCACTTCAGAAACTTGGTGGCTGTTTTTTAGGATGTAAGTCTCAGCTCTTGAGTCACAAATTCTCACCGTTTGAAATCTGGCTCTCTTCCTAGCTTCTCACCCTCTCTGCTGTCATCTTGCTCCTTCTCCTGCAGCTCAAGTCATCCGTTAACTAGCACATGTGATGGGGACCACTGCTGTCTTTCACTTATTTAAATCTTTATATTGAAAAGCTATGAGAAAAAAAGCTACAACCTTTTAAATAAAAATTGCATTATTTCAGCCATTCTCAAGAGCTGAGATGAACAAAAATAACTAAGGAAATGACAATGCAAAACATCAAATGTTAGAGGACTATTTTTTTAAATGCTTAAATTAGGATGTATTCATTCAAATCATTCACTCTCTGTCTCAGACAAGAGTCAAGAATCAACGTTTGTTTCAACAATATACTACAATTCAGCACAATTAGAAAAATCTAAACCAGCTAGGCGTGGTGGCTCACATCTGTAATCCCAGCACTTTGGGAGGTGAGGCAGGCGGATTGCTGGAGCCCAGGAGTTCAAGATCAGTCTGGGCAACATGGGGAAACCTTGTCTCTGCAAAAAATTCAAAAATTACCTGGGTATAGTCCCAGCTACTCAGTAGGCTGAGACAGGAGGATTGCTTGAACCCAGGAGTTCAAGGCTGCAGTGAGCCAGGACTGCACCACTGCATTTGAGCCTAGATGACAGAGCAAGATCCTGTTCTAAGAAAAAAAAACCTAAACCAATTTTTTCCCCTATTTTCTGTTTTCACATTCTGAACCCCCAACTAAAGCTATCAGAAAATAGATCACAGTAGAGGCTCTCTGTAACAGTCAAACGCTGCCATGTACAGTACTTGAATCAGATAATATGCCCAGGAGAGTAAAACTTCCTCCCTCCACTGTGGGGCAGGAACATTTATTAACCTTATTAAAAAGGAAAATTACAAGAAAGAGTTCGATGAGCCATTGTAATCACAACTGCTTGGGGTTCTCTTTCCATTGAGTTGGAGCTATTAAACTTACCTTGGTCAGTAGCTGACTGTTTATTCAAGTTAAGAGAAAATGATTCAGTCCCTGGAAAGAAGCCCAAAGGACTGACTACCTGCCCTAACACCTCACTCCTTATCCCAGCACCTGCATTTGAGAAATGAAAACCCAGGGGATTATGACTCAAAAAAAAAAAAAAAAAGTCAGTCGAAACATCCCTTTGGGACCCATGACTAAGGAGAGGTGTAATCCCAGGTACATGTGGCCAGATGCCCGACAACCTCAGCAGCCCTCTTCCCTGTGAGCACCTTGACAGGGCAGTTTTCCTTCTCAGCTCTAACAGAAAGAGAGGTTGGAGACAATGCCAAGACAAATAAGTGTATGTTTGCACTACAGTGGAAGCTGGGCAAAACGCTAAGAAATACCAAAATAGCTTTATAAGCAAGGGTATGAAAAAGTGTCAATTTTAAGACTGGGGAGTGGGGGATACCTTTTACTGTTAAATAGGACAAATGGATATAATGACAAAAATGGCAGGTTATGAATAGGTCCTCTACAGTAAACTGGCATTCTTAAATTACTAAATAAACCAGTAAGTGACATGTGCAAGATCAACTCCTGAAGACTGACCCACTGGAAGTCTCTGAGCTCTAACAGCATTTCCTGCTCTTACCAGAAAATAAATGGATAGCTTGAAATGAAATCACGAAAATCCTGACATCTTCAATTTGACCTGAAGACCTTCAACACAAAGCTCTTTTGAGAGGCAGTTAATGTTCCTAGGCTAAATGGGAATTATTTAAAAAAAAAAAAAAAGAGCCAGAATTTTGAAACAAAAACAAAACCAGAAAACACTCTGCTCCTTAACTGAACTTTTATGAGACCTTGAAAGCTCTCCGTCTTCTAAATTATTTTGTTTTCAAATGGAAAAGCACTTCTATCTTGTCCTTGTACACAATGCACTCCAACTTCATAGGAGACGTTTTCTATTTCAATTCATTGACCTAGAACAGGCCTCTTTGGATTATCTATGCATTTCATTGCCACTACCATATCAAAGCATTTATACTGGGCATAATGCTCCTCAAATATCCTATTTGAATTCTCCTACAATTAAGAATTTTCCTAAAGTGCAAACATCAGGGTAATAAAAGGGCTGCAGAATTACATTCCTCTTTTGTAAAAGCAGAAAAAAAAACTTGGTTAAGGCCAGGTACAGTGGCTCATACCTATAATCCCACCATTCTGGGAGGCTGAGGCAGGAGGAACACTTGAGGCCAGGAGTTCATCAAGACCAACCTGGCCAACATAGCAAGGCCACATCTCTGCAAAAAATTTAAAAATTAGCCAGGTGTTGTAGTGTGTACCTGTAGTCCCAGCTACTCAGCAGGCAGGAAGACTGCTTGAGCCCAGGAGTTCAAGACTGCAAGTAAGTTATGACTACGCCACTGTACTCCAGCCTAGACAACAGAGCAAGATGCCGTTTTTAAAAAATAAAAGTTTAAAAAATAAATTTGGCTAAGATAAACTGTGAAAATCTTAGCAGTATAACAAAAATTTATAGTACAAATTTAAAAGTCCAAACAAAAGCTTCCCTAAAGGATCTAGAAAATTACTGTCCCTAAGTGTTTTCCCTGCTCACCATTATCCTACTTTTCAGTTCTTGCTATGGTTTGAATGTTTCTCCCCAAAAGCATGTGTTGGAAACTTAATTTTCAATGCGACAGTTTTAGGAGATAGAGCCTAATGGAAGGCCATGAGGGCTCATTCCTATGAAAGGATTAATGCTGTTATATCAGAAGCTGGTTCCGTATAGAGGGAGTGGGCTCCTTATAAGAGAATGTGCTCTGCCGGGTGCGGTGGCTCACACCTGTAATCCCAGCACTTTGGGAGGCTCAGGCGGGTGGATCACGAGCTTAGGAGATTGAGACCATCCTGGCTAACATACTGAAACCTCTTCTCTACTAAAAATACAAAAAATTAGCCAAGCATGGTGACATGTGCCTATAGTCCCAGCTACTCAGGAGGTTAAGGCAGAAGAATCCCTTGAACCTGGGAGGCAGACGTTTCAGTGAACCGAAATCACACCACTGCACTCTAGCCTGGGCAACAGAGTGAGACTCTGTCTCAAAAAAAAGAAAAAAAAAAAGGGTGGGCACGGTTGCTCATGCCTGTAATCCCAGCACTTTGAGAGGCCAAGGCTGGCAGATCACCTGAGGTCGGGAGTTTGAGACCAGCCTGACCAACATGGAGAAACCCGGTCTCTACTAAAAATACAAAATTAGCTGGGTGTGGTGGTGCATGCCTGTAATCCCAGCTACTTGGGAGGCTGAGGCAGGAGAATTGCTTAAACCGGGGAGGTGGAGGTTGTGGTGAGCCGATATTGTGCCATTGCACTCCAGCCTGGGCAACAAGAGTGAGACTCTGTCTCAAACAAAACAAAATAAATAATAATAAGGAATGTGTTCAGCCCCCATTTGCCCGCTCTCTGTTTGCCCTTCTGCCATGGGCTGATGCAACAAGAAGGCCCTTGACAGATGCTGACCCCTTGATCTTGGACTTTCCACCCTCCAGGACTATGAGAAGTATATATATATTCTTTGCAAATTGCCCAGTCTCTTGTATTCTGTTTTAGAAGCACATAAAGGAACTAAGACAGTCTCTCTAAACTGTGAAAATGATCTAGGATTTCTAAAAGCTAAAAACTGTTTCAAAACTTAAAAAAAAAATTATGGCTACCATACAGGAACTGCTAAACTAAGTTGGCCTCCTTTAATATTTTTTAAATCAAGGACTATTTTGGGAATGTGGTAGGAATACAAAGTACAAAAGAATAATATAAGCAGTACCCCAATATACTTCCTACTCAGCTTAAGAAATAAAATATTTTAAATATACTTGAAACTGCATGTGAATCACTCCAGGATCGCTTTCTACTTCTTCCTCCCCGCTGGTAACCATTACACCGAATTTGGAGTTTATGATGCCCATCCGTGCATCTATACTTATGCTAAATCTCTATGACTGTTTTTAAACATTCTATAAATGGTACCATACTCTGTATCCTCCTGCCACTTGCTTACTTTAAGTTTTTTGTTTTTTTTTTTAATGTTGAAACTTTTATGTAGACAAACATCTAAGATTTACGCTAAGGTATATAAATCTAATGGACCTAGGGTAGGGAAGTTCTCAACTTTCCTTGATAATGCCAAATTTAAGCACACATAGAAATTTATACCATAACCAACAGGCATTAGGGCTCACATTTCCCTAACATCCTGGCTAACAAGTGATATTGTCAGATTTATACATACTGGTTAATCTGAATAGTGTAAAGTGGTATATCATAGTTTTAGCTAAAAATCATCTTTTTATATGTTTCAAAAATATGTTTATTGGCCATTTGTGATTCCATTTTTGTGAATAATCTGTTCATATCCTATGCATATTTTTTAAATCTCTTTTTCTTAAAGATAGTTTGAGTAGTTACATACACTGAATATATACTCTACATTGGTTGCATGCATTGCTCCCTGTCTGTGATTTCTTTGTTCATGGTATCTTTCAAATTTATTCATATATTTATTATTTCCAGTGCTATATGCTCCTTCCTACAGATTCATTTGGTTTCATCTCCCTTCAGCCTAAAGATTTTAACATTTCTTGTAGAGAAGTTCTGCTGGCAACAAATTATCTCAGTTTTTATTTATCTAGAATCGTCTTTACTTCACCCCTCATTTTTGAAGACATTATCACTGGATATAGAGCTCTTAGTTGATTGTTTCTTTTTCTTTCAGCACTTTCACGTCATTCCATTATCTTCTGGCTTCCTTCTGATAAGTTAGCACTCATTCTTTCCCCTGATGTATCTTCTTTCCTAGGCTGCATTTATGACCTTTTCTTGTATTTCTGTTTTTCACCAATTTCACTATGATGTGCCAAGAGATAATTTCTTTGCATTTATGCTTCTTGGGTTTTGCTGAGCTTCCGGGATCTGTGAGCTGTTTTTTGTTTGTTTGTTTGTTTGAACAGATTTGAATAATATTTGATCACTAATTATTCAAATATTGTCCCTGCAATATTATATCTCTCCTCTCCTTTTGGGACTCCAATTAAAAGTATTTAGACCACTCAAGGCTGGGTGCGGTGGCTCACACCTGTAATCCCAGCATTTTGAGAGGCCGAGGCGGGCAAATCAGAAGGTTAGGAGTTTGAGACTAGCCTGGCCAACATGGAGAAACCCCATCTCTACTAAAAATTAAAAAATTAGCGGGGCATGGTGGAGCACGCCTGTAATCCAGATACTTGGGAGGCTGAGGCATGAGAATCGCTTGAACCTGGCAGGCAGGGGTTGCAGTGGGCTGAGATTGCACCACTGAATTCCAGCCTGGATGACAGAGCAAGACTCTGTCTCCAAAAAAAACCAAAACTTTAAAAAAAAGTGCTTAGAACACTCAATGTTATTATACAGGTCACTGGAACTATTAATGACTTAATCTTTTTCTTGCCTCTGCTTCAATTTTAATGATTTCTAATAACTTGTTTTCAAGTTTATTGCTCTTTTACGATATTCTGTCCTATCTGCTGTTAATCTGATTTGATGGCATTTCAACTTCAGATATTGTACTTTTCAGTTCTAGAACTCTCATTTGGTTATTTCCAGTTTCCAAATATCTCCTATAATTCCTCATATTTTCACCCATTATATTCATCTTTTCAAGTAGATTCTTTGATATATTTATCCTTGTTATTTTTATGTCCTTGTCTAGTAATTCTAAACTCTGTGTTATCCATAGGTTTATTTCTATGACTAATTTTTTTCTTAATTATAAGTCACACATTTCTATTTCTTCACCTCTTTAGTAGTTGGTGTTTTTCTGTTTTTTGTTTTTGTTTTAATAAGACAGGTCTTATTATATTGTACAGGCAGGTCTTGAACTCCTGGGCTCAAGCCATCTTCCCATCTCACCCTTCTGAGTAGCTGAAACAATGGGCACATGCCACCACACCCAGGTTCCTTAGTACTTTTCATGGTGTATTCGACATTTTGGATAATAAGCTGTAGAGAGTTTGGATTTGTTGTCCTCCTCTTAGGAGTATCTAGTTTTTAAATAAAAGGCAAATAAATATTGGTGGTTCACCTTAATCACCAAAGGCTTATCCCACTCAGTTTCCAGGTCCTCTGGAGGACCTCAAGCTTACTCTCAGGCTAATAAGACTATGATTTCCTGCTAAAGTTCTATCTGTCCTACTCCCTGCAGACAAGGGAATGCCCCAAAAGAAAAGCAATTTGAATGTGGATTTTATCCTGTGTGGTATACTTCATCCAAGGATGAAAACCTCTCCAGTTTCTGGCTACTTTTAGTCACTCTTCGGTGCTTTCCAACTTTTTTCCAACATTTATAATTGTTATCAACAGGAAGATCAGCACAATAGAATCTGCTCTGCTGTTTCTAAAAGCTACTATGAGCAGAAGCCAATTTTCATGCAGAACATTTTACCAATCTTATCTTTTATGATGCATGGCATTTTTAAACCTTGTTTAAGAAATCTTTGCCCCAGCCAGGGCAACATGGTGAAGCCCTCTCTCTACCAAGAGTACAAAAAATTAGCCGGGCATGGTGGCACACACCTGTGGTCCCAGCTATTCAGGAGGCTGAGGTGGAAGGATCACTTGAGCTCAGGAGGCAGAGGCTGCAGTGAGCCGAGATCATGCCACTGCACTC